>NW_027368571.1:0-48864 GCF_046119375.1 Phyllobates terribilis | reverse complement strand
AGGAGCTGGCATCTCACTCTCTTTGAATCTTCTTTATCATGCTAGGATTAGCAGGAAAAAGCTAAAAATTTCAGAATTGCACCGTGCAATGTGGAGATATTACTGTTTGTGCATTTACAATATTCATTGATTTTTGCCATTGAAAAACATGTTTTTCATATACCAGAAATGTTTGAAGCTACTGACTGAATGAAAGGAGCTGGCATCTCACTCTCTTTGAATCTTCTTTATCATGCTAGGATTAGCAGGAAAAAGCAAAAAATTTCAGAATTGCACCTTGCAATGTGGAGATATTACTGTTTGTGCATTTACAATATTCATTGATTTTTGCCATTGAAAAACGTCCAGAAATGTTTGAAGCTACTGACTGAATGAAAGGAGCTGGCATCTCACTCTCTTTGAATCTTCTTTATCATGCTAGGATTAACAGGAAAAAGCAAAAATTTCAGAATTGCACCTTGCAATGTGGAGATATTACTGTTTGTGCATTTACAATATTCATTGATTTTTGCCATTGAAAAACATGTTTTTCATATACCAGAAATGTTTGAAGCTACTGACTGAATGAAAGGAGCTGGCATCTCACTCTCTTTGAATCTTCTTTATCATGCTAGGATTAACAGGAAAAAGCTAAAAATTTCAGAATTGCACCGTGCAATGTGGAGATATTACTGTTTGTGCATTTACAATATTCATTGATTTTTGCCATTGAAAAACATGTTTTCATATACCAGAAATGTTTGAAGCTACTGACTGAATGAAAGGAGCGGGCATCTCACTCTCTTTGAATCTTCTTTATCATGCTAGGATTAGCAGGAAAAAGCAAAAAATTTCAGAATTGCACCTTGCAATGTGGAGATATTACTGTTTGTGCATTTACAATATTCATTGATTTTTGCCATTGAAAAACGTCCAGAAATGTTTGAAGCTACTGACTGAATGAAAGGAGCTGGCATCTCACTCTCTTTGAATCTTCTTTATCATGCTAGGATTAACAGGAAAAAGCTAAAAATTTCAGAATTGCACCGTGCAATGTGGAGATATTACTGTTTGTGCATTTACAATATTCATTGATTTTTGCCATTGAAAAACATGTTTTTCATATACCAGAAATGTTTGAAGCTACTGACTGAATGAAAGGAGCTGGCATCTCACTCTCTTTGAATCTTCTTTATCATGCTAGGATTAACAGGAAAAAGCAAAAAATTTCAGAATTGCACCGTGCAATGTGGAGATATTACTGTTTGTGCATTTACAATATTCATTGATTTTTGCCATTGAAAAACATGTTTTCATATACCAGAAATGTTTGAAGCTACTGACTGAATGAAAAGAGCTGGCATCTCACTCTCTTTGAATCTTCTTTATCATGCTAGGATTAGCAGGAAAAAGCTAAAAATTTCAGAATTGCACCGTGCAATGTGGAGATATTACTGTTTGTGCATTTACAATATTCATTGATTTTTGCCATTGAAAAACATGTTTTTCATATACCAGAAATGTTTGAAGCTACTGACTGAATGAAAGGAGCTGGCATCTCACTCTCTTTGAATCTTCTTTATCATGCTAGGATTAGCAGGAAAAAGCAAAAAATTTCAGAATTGCACCGTGCAATGTGGAGATATTACTGTTTGTGCATTTACAATATTCATTGATTTTTGCCATTGAAAAACATGTTTTTCATATACCAGAAATGTTTGAAGCTACTGACTGAATGAAAGGAGCTGGCATCTCACTCTCTTTGAATCTTCTTTATCATGCTAGGATTAGCAGGAAAAAGCAAAAAATTTCAGAATTGCACCTTGCAATGTGGAGATATTACTGTTTGTGCATTTACAATATTCATTGATTTTTGCCATTGAAAAACGTCCAGAAATGTTTGAAGCTACTGACTGAATGAAAGGAGCTGGCATCTCACTCTCTTTGAATCTTCTTTATCATGCTAGGATTAACAGGAAAAAGCTAAAAATTTCAGAATTGCACCGTGCAATGTGGAGATATTACTGTTTGTGCATTTACAATATTCATTGATTTTTGCCATTGAAAAACATGTTTTTCATATACCAGAAATGTTTGAAGCTACTGACTGAATGAAAGGAGCTGGCATCTCACTCTCTTTGAATCTTCTTTATCATGCTAGGATTAACAGGAAAAAGCTAAAAATTTCAGAATTGCACCGTGCAATGTGGAGATATTACTGTTTGTGCATTTACAATATTCATTGATTTTTGCCATTGAAAAACATGTTTTCATATACCAGAAATGTTTGAAGCTACTGACTGAATGAAAGGAGCTGGCATCTCACTCTCTTTGAATCTTCTTTATCATGCTAGGATTAGCAGGAAAAAGCTAAAAATTTCAGAATTGCACCGTGCAATGTGGAGATATTACTGTTTGTGCATTTACAATATTCATTGATTTTTGCCATTGAAAAACATGTTTTTCATATACCAGAAATGTTTGAAGCTACTGACTGAATGAAAGGAGCTGGCATCTCACTCTCTTTGAATCTTCTTTATCATGCTAGGATTAGCAGGAAAAAGCAAAAAATTTCAGAATTGCACCGTGCAATGTGGAGATATTACTGTTTGTGCATTTACAATATTCATTGATTTTTGCCATTGAAAAACATGTTTTTCATATACCAGAAATGTTTGAAGCTACTGACTGAATGAAAGGAGCTGGCATCTCACTCTCTTTGAATCTTCTTTATCATGCTAGGATTAGCAGGAAAAAGCAAAAAATTTCAGAATTGCACCTTGCAATGTGGAGATATTACTGTTTGTGCATTTACAATATTCATTGATTTTTGCCATTGAAAAACGTCCAGAAATGTTTGAAGCTACTGACTGAATGAAAGGAGCTGGCATCTCACTCTCTTTGAATCTTCTTTATCATGCTAGGATTAACAGGAAAAAGCTAAAAATTTCAGAAATTGCACCGTGCAATGTGGAGATATTACTGTTTGTGCATTTACAATATTCATTGATTTTGCCATTGAAAAACATGTTTTTCATATACCAGAAATGTTTGAAGCTACTGACTGAATGAAAGGAGCTGGCATCTCACTCTCTTTGAATCTTCTTTATCATGCTAGGATTAGCAGGAAAAAGCAAAAAATTTCAGAATTGCACCTTGCAATGTGGAGATATTACTGTTTGTGCATTTACAATATTCATTGATTTTTGCCATTGAAAAACATGTTTTTCATATACCAGAAATGTTTGAAGCTACTGACTGAATGAAAGGAGCTGGCATCTCACTCTCTTTGAATCTTCTTTATCATGCTAGGATTAACAGGAAAAAGCTAAAAATTTCAGAATTGCACCTTGCAATGTGGAGATATTACTGTTTGTGCATTTACAATATTCATTGATTTTTGCCATTGAAAAACATGTTTTTCATATACCAGAAATGTTTGAAGCTACTGACTGAATGAAAGGAGCTGGCATCTCACTCTCTTTGAATCTTCTTTATCATGCTAGGATTAGCAGGAAAAAGCTAAAAATTTCAGAATTGCACCGTGCAATGTGGAGATATTACTGTTTGTGCATTTACAATATTCATTGATTTTTGCCATTGAAAAACATGTTTTTCATATACCAGAAATGTTTGAAGCTACTGACTGAATGAAAGGAGCTGGCATCTCACTCTCTTTGAATCTTCTTTATCATGCTAGGATTAACAGGAAAAAGCTAAAAATTTCAGAATTGCACCGTGCAATGTGGAGATATTACTGTTTGTGCATTTACAATATTCATTGATTTTTGCCATTGAAAAACGTCCAGAAATGTTTGAAGCTACTGACTGAATGAAAGGAGCTGGCATCTCACTCTCTTTGAATCTTCTTTATCATGCTAGGATTAGCAGGAAAAAGCAAAAAATTTCAGAATTGCACCTTGCAATGTGGAGATATTACTGTTTGTGCATTTACAATATTCATTGATTTTTGCCATTGAAAAACATGTTTTTCATATACCAGAAATGTTTGAAGCTACTGACTGAATGAAAGGAGCTGGCATCTCACTCTCTTTGAATCTTCTTTATCATGCTAGGATTAGCAGGAAAAAGCTAAAAATTTCAGAATTGCACCGTGCAATGTGGAGATATTACTGTTTGTGCATTTACAATATTCATTGATTTTTGCCATTGAAAAACATGTTTTTCATATACCAGAAATGTTTGAAGCTACTGACTGAATGAAAGGAGCTGGCATCTCACTCTCTTTGAATCTTCTTTATCATGCTAGGATTAGCAGGAAAAAGCTAAAAATTTCAGAATTGCACCGTGCAATGTGGAGATATTACTGTTTGTGCATTTACAATATTCATTGATTTTTGCCATTGAAAAACATGTTTTTCATATACCAGAAATGTTTGAAGCTACTGACTGAATGAAAGGAGCTGGCATCTCACTCTCTTTGAATCTTCTTTATCATGCTAGGATTAGCAGGAAAAAGCTAAAAATTTCAGAATTGCACCGTGCAATGTGGAGATATTACTGTTTGTGCATTTACAATATTCATTGATTTTTGCCATTGAAAAACATGTTTTTCATATACCAGAAATGTTTGAAGCTACTGACTGAATGAAAGGAGCTGGCATCTCACTCTCTTTGAATCTTCTTTATCATGCTAGGATTAGCAGGAAAAAGCAAAAAATTTCAGAATTGCACCTTGCAATGTGGAGATATTACTGTTTGTGCATTTACAATATTCATTGATTTTTGCCATTGAAAAACGTCCAGAAATGTTTGAAGCTACTGACTGAATGAAAGGAGCTGGCATCTCACTCTCTTTGAATCTTCTTTATCATGCTAGGATTAACAGGAAAAAGCAAAAAATTTCAGAATTGCACCTTGCAATGTGGAGATATTACTGTTTGTGCATTTACAATATTCATTGATTTTTGCCATTGAAAAACATGTTTTTCATATACCAGAAATGTTTGAAGCTACTGACTGAATGAAAGGAGCTGGCATCTCACTCTCTTTGAATCTTCTTTATCATGCTAGGATTAACAGGAAAAAGCTAAAAATTTCAGAATTGCACCGTGCAATGTGGAGATATTACTGTTTGTGCATTTACAATATTCATTGATTTTTGCCATTGAAAAACATGTTTTTCATATACCAGAAATGTTTGAAGCTACTGACTGAATGAAAGGAGCTGGCATCTCACTCTCTTTGAATCTTCTTTATCATGCTAGGATTAGCAGGAAAAAGCTAAAAATTTCAGAATTGCACCTTGCAATGTGGAGATATTACTGTTTGTGCATTTACAATATTCATTGATTTTTGCCATTGAAAAACATGTTTTTCATATACCAGAAATGTTTGAAGCTACTGACTGAATGAAAGGAGCTGGCATCTCACTCTCTTTGAATCTTCTTTATCATGCTAGGATTAGCAGGAAAAAGCTAAAAATTTCAGAATTGCACCTTGCAATGTGGAGATATTACTGTTTGTGCATTTACAATATTCATTGATTTTTGCCATTGAAAAACATGTTTTTCATATACCAGAAATGTTTGAAGCTACTGACTGAATGAAAGGAGATGGCATCTCACTCTCTTTGAATCTTCTTTATCATGCTAGGATTAGCAGGAAAAAGCAAAAAATTTCAGAATTGCACCGTGCAATGTGGAGATATTACTGTTTGTGCATTTACAATATTCATTGATTTTTGCCATTGAAAAACATGTTTTTCATATACCAGAAATGTTTGAAGCTACTGACTGAATGAAAGGAGCTGGCATCTCACTCTCTTTGAATCTTCTTTATCATGCTAGGATTAACAGGAAAAAGCTAAAAATTTCAGAATTGCACCGTGCAATGTGGAGATATTACTGTTTGTGCATTTACAATATTCATTGATTTTTGCCATTGAAAAACATGTTTTTCATATACCAGAAATGTTTGAAGCTACTGACTGAATGAAAGGAGCTGGCATCTCACTCTCTTTGAATCTTCTTTATCATGCTAGGATTAACAGAAAAAAGCTAAAAATTTCAGAATTGCACCTTGCAATGTGGAGATATTACTGTTTGTGCATTTACAATATTCATTGATTTTTGCCATTGAAAAACGTCCAGAAATGTTTGAAGCTACTGACTGAATGAAAGGAGCTGGCATCTCACTCTCTTTGAATCTTCTTTATCATGCTAGGATTAGCAGGAAAAAGCAAAAAATTTCAGAATTGCACCGTGCAATGTGGAGATATTACTGTTTGTGCATTTACAATATTCATTGATTTTTGCCATTGAAAAACATGTTTTTCATATACCAGAAATGTTTGAAGCTACTGACTGAATGAAAGGAGCTGGCATCTCACTCTCTTTGAATCTTCTTTATCATGCTAGGATTAACAGGAAAAAGCAAAAAATTTCAGAATTGCACCGTGCAATGTGGAGATATTACTGTTTGTGAATTTACAATATTCATTGATTTTTGCCATTGAAAAACGTCCAGAAATGTTTGAAGCTACTGACTGAATGAAAGGAGCTGGCATCTCACTCTCTTTGAATCTTCTTTATCATGCTAGGATTAGCAGGAAAAAGCTAAAAATTTCAGAATTGCACCGTGCAATGTGGAGATATTACTGTTTGTGCATTTACAATATTCATTGATTTTTGCCATTGAAAAACATGTTTTTCATATACCAGAAATGTTTGAAGCTACTGACTGAATGAAAGGAGCTGGCATCTCACTCTCTTTGAATCTTCTTTATCATGCTAGGATTAGCAGGAAAAAGCAAAAAATTTCAGAATTGCACCTTGCAATGTGGAGATATTACTGTTTGTGCATTTACAATATTCATTGATTTTTGCCATTGAAAAACGTCCAGAAATGTTTGAAGCTACTGACTGAATGAAAGGAGCTGGCATCTCACTCTCTTTGAATCTTCTTTATCATGCTAGGATTAACAGGAAAAAGCTAAAAATTTCAGAATTGCACCTTGCAATGTGGAGATATTACTGTTTGTGCATTTACAATATTCATTGATTTTTGCCATTGAAAAACATGTTTTTCATATACCAGAAATGTTTGAAGCTACTGACTGAATGAAAGGAGCTGGCATCTCACTCTCTTTGAATCTTCTTTATCATGCTAGGATTAACAGGAAAAAGCTAAAAATTTCAGAATTGCACCTTGCAATGTGGAGATATTACTGTTTGTGCATTTACAATATTCATTGATTTTTGCCATTGAAAAACATGTTTTTCATATACCAGAAATGTTTGAAGCTACTGACTGAATGAAAGGAGCTGGCATCTCACTCTCTTTGAATCTTCTTTATCATGCTAGGATTAACAGGAAAAAGCTAAAAATTTCAGAATTGCACCTTGCAATGTGGAGATATTACTGTTTGTGCATTTACAATATTCATTGATTTTTGCCATTGAAAAACATGTTTTTCATATACCAGAAATGTTTGAAGCTACTGACTGAATGAAAGGAGCTGGCATCTCACTCTCTTTGAATCTTCTTTATCATGCTAGGATTAACAGGAAAAAGCTAAAAATTTCAGAATTGCACCGTGCAATGTGGAGATATTACTGTTTGTGCATTTACAATATTCATTGATTTTTGCCATTGAAAAACATGTTTTTCATATACCAGAAATGTTTGAAGCTACTGACTGAATGAAAGGAGCTGGCATCTCACTCTCTTTGAATCTTCTTTATCATGCTAGGATTAGCAGGAAAAAGCAAAAAATTTCAGAATTGCACCGTGCAATGTGGAGATATTACTGTTTGTGCATTTACAATATTCATTGATTTTTGCCATTGAAAAACATGTTTTTCATATACCAGAAATGTTTGAAGCTACTGACTGAATGAAAGGAGCTGGCATCTCACTCTCTTTGAATCTTCTTTATCATGCTAGGATTAACAGGAAAAAGCAAAAAATTTCAGAATTGCACCGTGCAATGTGGAGATATTACTGTTTGTGAATTTACAATATTCATTGATTTTTGCCATTGAAAAACGTCCAGAAATGTTTGAAGCTACTGACTGAATGAAAGGAGCTGGCATCTCACTCTCTTTGAATCTTCTTTATCATGCTAGGATTAGCAGGAAAAAGCTAAAAATTTCAGAATTGCACCGTGCAATGTGGAGATATTACTGTTTGTGCATTTACAATATTCACTGATTTTTGCCATTGAAAAACATGTTTTTCATATACCAGAAATGTTTGAAGCTACTGACTGAATGAAAGGAGCTGGCATCTCACTCTCTTTGAATCTTCTTTATCATGCTAGGATTAGCAGGAAAAAGCAAAAAATTTCAGAATTGCACCTTGCAATGTGGAGATATTACTGTTTGTGCATTTACAATATTCATTGATTTTTGCCATTGAAAAACGTCCAGAAATGTTTGAAGCTACTGACTGAATGAAAGGAGCTGGCATCTCACTCTCTTTGAATCTTCTTTATCATGCTAGGATTAACAGGAAAAAGCTAAAAATTTCAGAATTGCACCTTGCAATGTGGAGATATTACTGTTTGTGCATTTACAATATTCATTGATTTTTGCCATTGAAAAACATGTTTTTCATATACCAGAAATGTTTGAAGCTACTGACTGAATGAAAGGAGCTGGCATCTCACTCTCTTTGAATCTTCTTTATCATGCTAGGATTAACAGGAAAAAGCTAAAAATTTCAGAATTGCACCTTGCAATGTGGAGATATTACTGTTTGTGCATTTACAATATTCATTGATTTTTGCCATTGAAAAACATGTTTTTCATATACCAGAAATGTTTGAAGCTACTGACTGAATGAAAGGAGCTGGCATCTCACTCTCTTTGAATCTTCTTTATCATGCTAGGATTAACAGGAAAAAGCTAAAAATTTCAGAATTGCACCTTGCAATGTGGAGATATTACTGTTTGTGCATTTACAATATTCATTGATTTTTGCCATTGAAAAACATGTTTTTCATATACCAGAAATGTTTGAAGCTACTGACTGAATGAAAGGAGCTGGCATCTCACTCTCTTTCAATCTTCTTTATCATGCTAGGATTAACAGGAAAAAGCTAAAAATTTCAGAATTGCACCGTGCAATGTGGAGATATTACTGTTTGTGCATTTACAATATTCATTGATTTTTGCCATTGAAAAACATGTTTTTCATATACCAGAAATGTTTGAAGCTACTGACTGAATGAAAGGAGCTGGCATCTCACTCTCTTTGAATCTTCTTTATCATGCTAGGATTAGCAGGAAAAAGCAAAAAATTTCAGAATTGCACCTTGCAATGTGGAGATATTACTGTTTGTGCATTTACAATATTCATTGATTTTTGCCATTGAAAAACATCTTTTTCATATACCAGAAATGTTTGAAGCTACTGACTGAATGAAAGGAGCTGGCATCTCACTCTCTTTGAATCTTCTTTATCATGCTAGGATTAACAGGAAAAAGCTAAAAATTTCAGAATTGCACCTTGCAATGTGGAGATATTACTGTTTGTGCATTTAAAATATTCATTGATTTTTGCCATTGAAAAACATGTTTTTCATATACCAGAAATGTTTGAAGCTACTGACTGAATGAAAGGAGCTGGCATCTCACTCTCTTTGAATCTTCTTTATCATGCTAGGATTAGCAGGAAAAAGCAAAAAATTTCAGAATTGCACCGTGCAATGTGGAGATATTACTGTTTGTGCATTTACAATATTCATTGATTTTTGCCATTGAAAAACGTCCAGAAATGTTTGAATCTACTGACTGAATGAAAGGAGCTGGCATCTCACTCTCTTTGAATCTTCTTTATCATGCTAGGATTAGCAGGAAAAAGCTAAAAATTTCAGAATTGCACCGTGCAATGTGGAGATATTACTGTTTGTGCATTTACAATATTCATTGATTTTTGCCATTGAAAAACATGTTTTTCATATACCAGAAATGTTTAAAGCTACTGACTGAATGAAAGGAGCTGGCATCTCACTCTCTTTGAATCTTCTTTATCATGCTAGGATTAACAGGAAAAAGCTAAAAATTTCAGAATTGCACCGTGCAATGTGGAGATATTACTGTTTGTGCATTTACAATATTCATTGATTTTTGCCATTGAAAAACATGTTTTTCATATACCAGAAATGTTTGAAGCTACTGACTGAATGAAAGGAGCTGGCATCTCACTCTCTTTGAATCTTCTTTATCATGCTAGGACTAACAGGAAAAAGCTAAAAATTTCAGAATTGCACCGTGCAATGTGGAGATATTACTGTTTGTGCATTTACAATATTCATTGATTTTTGCCATTGAAAAACATGTTTTTCATATACCAGAAATGTTTGAAGCTACTGACTGAATGAAAGGAGCTGGCATCTCACTCTCTTTGAATCTTCTTTATCATGCTAGGATTAGCAGGAAAAAGCAAAAAATTTCAGAATTGCACCTTGCAATGTGGAGATATTACTGTTTGTGCATTTACAATATTCATTGATTTTTGCCATTGAAAAACATGTTTTTCATATACCAGAAATGTTTGAAGCTACTGACTGAATGAAAGGAGCTGGCATCTCACTCTCTTTGAATCTTCTTTATCATGCTAGGATTAACAGGAAAAAGCTAAAAATTTCAGAATTGCACCTTGCAATGTGGAGATATTACTGTTTGTGCATTTACAATATTCATTGATTTTTGCCATTGAAAAACATGTTTTTCATATACCAGAAATGTTTGAAGCTACTGACTGAATGAAAGGAGCTGGCATCTCACTCTCTTTGAATCTTCTTTATCATGCTAGGATTAACAGGAAAAAGCTAAAAATTTCAGAATTGCACCGTGCAATGTGGAGATATTACTGTTTGTGCATTTACAATATTCATTGATTTTTGCCATTGAAAAACGTCCAGAAATGTTTGAAGCTACTGACTGAATGAAAGGAGCTGGCATCTCACTCTCTTTGAATCTTCTTTATCATGCTAGGATTAACAGGAAAAAGCTAAAAATTTCAGAATTGCACCGTGCAATGTGGAGATATTACTGTTTGTGCATTTACAATATTCATTGATTTTTGCCATTGAAAAACATGTTTTTCATATACCAGAAATGTTTGAAGCTACTGACTGAATGAAAGGAGCTGGCATCTCACTCTCTTTGAATCTTCTTTATCATGCTAGGATTAACAGGAAAAAGCAAAAAATTTCAGAATTGCACCGTGCAATGTGGAGATATTACTGTTTGTGCATTTACAATATTCATTGATTTTTGCCATTGAAAAACATGTTTTTCATATACCAGAAATGTTTGAAGCTACTGACTGAATGAAAGGAGCTGGCATCTCACTCTCTTTGAATCTTCTTTATCATGCTAGGATTAGCAGGAAAAAGCAAAAAATTTCAGAATTGCACCTTGCAATGTGGAGATATTAATGTTTGTGCATTTACAATATTCATTGATTTTTGCCATTGAAAAACGTCCAGAAATGTTTGAAGCTACTGACTGAATGAAAGGAGCTGGCATCTCACTCTCTTTGAATCTTCTTTATCATGCTAGGATTAACAGGAAAAAGCTAAAAATTTCAGAATTGCACCTTGCAATGTGGAGATATTACTGTTTGTGCATTTACAATATTCATTGATTTTTGCCATTGAAAAACATGTTTTTCATATACCAGAAATGTTTGAAGCTACTGACTGAATGAAAGGAGCTGGCATCTCACTCTCTTTGAATCTTCTTTATCATGCTAGGATTAACAGGAAAAAGCTAAAAATTTCAGAATTGCACCTTGCAATGTGGAGATATTACTGTTTGTGCATTTACAATATTTATTGATTTTTGCCATTGAAAAACATGTTTTTCATATACCAGAAATGTTTGAAGCTACTGACTGAATGAAAGGAGCTGGCATCTCACTCTCTTTGAATCTTCTTTATCATGCTAGGATTAACAGGAAAAAGCTAAAAATTTCAGAATTGCACCTTGCAATGTGGAGATATTACTGTTTGTGCATTTACAATATTCATTGATTTTTGCCATTGAAAAACATGTTTTTCATATACCAGAAATGTTTGAAGCTACTGACTGAATGAAAGGAGCTGGCATCTCACTCTCTTTGAATCTTCTTTATCATGCTAGGATTAACAGGAAAAAGCTAAAAATTTCAGAATTGCACCGTGCAATGTGGAGATATTACTGTTTGTGCATTTACAATATTCATTGATTTTTGCCATTGAAAAACATGTTTTTCATATACCAGAAATGTTTGAAGCTACTGACTGAATGAAAGGAGCTGGCATCTCACTCTCTTTGAATCTTCTTTATCATGCTAGGATTAGCAGGAAAAAGCAAAAAATTTCAAAATTGCACCTTGCAATGTGGAGATATTACTGTTTGTGCATTTACAATATTCATTGATTTTTGCCATTGAAAAACATGTTTTTCATATACCAGAAATGTTTGAAGCTACTGACTGAATGAAAGGAGCTGGCATCTCACTCTCTTTGAATCTTCTTTATCATGCTAGGATTAGCAGGAAAAAGCTAAAAATTTCAGAATTGCACCTTGCAATGTGGAGATATTACTGTTTGTGCATTTACAATATTCATTGATTTTTGCCATTGAAAAACATGTTTTTCATATACCAGAAATGTTTGAAGCTACTGACTGAATGAAAGGAGCTGGCATCTCACTCTCTTTGAATCTTCTTTATCATGCTAGGATTAACAGGAAAAAGCTAAAAATTTCAGAATTGCACCTTGCAATGTGGAGATATTACTATTTGTGCATTTACAATATTCATTGATTTTTGCCATTGAAAAACGTCCAGAAATGTTTGAAGCTACTGACTGAATGAAAGGAGCTGGCATCTCACTCTCTTTGAATCTTCTTTATCATGCTAGGATTAGCAGGAAAAAGCTAAAAATTTCAGAATTGCACCTTGCAATGTGGAGATATTACTGTTTGTGCATTTACAATATTCATTGATTTTTGCCATTGAAAAAAATGTTTTTCATATACCAGAAATGTTTGAAGCTACTGACTGAATGAAAGGAGCTGGCATCTCACTCTCTTTGAATCTTCTTTATCATGCTAGGATTAGCAGGAAAAAGCAAAAAATTTCAGAATTGCACCTTGCAATGTGGAGATATTACTGTTTGTGCATTTACAATATTCATTGATTTTTGCCATTGAAAAACGTCCAGAAATGTTTGAAGCTACTGACTGAATGAAAGGAGCTGGCATCTCACTCTCTTTGAATCTTCTTTATCATGCTAGGATTAACAGGAAAAAGCTAAAAATTTCAGAATTGCACCTTGCAATGTGGAGATATTACTGTTTGTGCATTTACAATATTCATTGATTTTTGCCATTGAAAAACATGTTTTTCATATACCAGAAATGTTTGAAGCTACTGACTGAATGAAAGGAGCTGGCATCTCACTCTCTTTGAATCTTCTTTATCATGCTAGGATTAGCAGGAAAAAGCAAAAAATTTCAGAATTGCACCTTGCAATGTGGAGATATTACTGTTTGTGCATTTACAATATTCATTGATTTTTGCCATTGAAAAACATGTTTTTCATATACCAGAAATGTTTGAAGCTACTGACTGAATGAAAGGAGCTGGCATCTCACTCTCTTTGAATCTTCTTTATCATGCTAGGATTAACAGGAAAAAGCTAAAAATTTCAGAATTGCACCGTGCAATGTGGAGATATTACTGTTTGTGCATTTACAATATTCATTGATTTTTGCCATTGAAAAACATGTTTTTCATATACCAGAAATGTTTGAAGCTACTGACTGAATGAAAGGAGCTGGCATCTCACGCTCTTTGAATCTTCTTTATCATGCTAGGATTAACAGGAAAAAGCTAAAAATTTCAGAATTGCACCTTGCAATGTGGAGATATTACTGTTTGTGCATTTACAATATTCATTGATTTTTGCCATTGAAAAACATGTTTTTCATATACCAGAAATGTTTGAAGCTACTGACTGAATGAAAGGAGCTGGCATCTCACTCTCTTTGAATCTTCTTTATCATGCTAGGATTAGCAGGAAAAAGCAAAAAATTTCAGAATTGCACCGTGCAATGTGGAGATATTACTGTTTGTGCATTTACAATATTCATTGATTTTTGCCATTGAAAAACATGTTTTTCATATACCAGAAATGTTTGAAGCTACTGACTGAATGAAAGGAGCTGGCATCTCACTCTCTTTGAATCTTCTTTATCATGCTAGGATTAACAGGAAAAAGCTAAAAATTTCAGAATTGCACCGTGCAATGTGGAGATATTACTGTTTGTGCATTTACAATATTCATTGATTTTTGCCATAGAAAAACATGTTTTTCATATACCAGAAATGTTTGAAGCTACTGACTGAATGAAAGGAGCTGGCATCTCACTCTCTTTGAATCTTCTTTATCATGCTAGGATTAACAGGAAAAAGCAAAAAATTTCAGAATTGCACCGTGCAATGTGGAGATATTACTGTTTGTGCATTTACAATATTCATTGATTTTTGCCATTGAAAAACGTCCAGAAATGTTTGAAGCTACTGACTGAATGAAAGGAGCTGGCATCTCACTCTCTTTGAATCTTCTTTATCATGCTAGGATTAACAGGAAAAAGCTAAAAATTTCAGAATTGCACCGTGCAATGTGGAGATATTACTGTTTGTGCATTTACAATATTCATTGATTTTTGCCATTGAAAAACATGTTTTTCATATACCAGAAATGTTTGAAGCTACTGACTGAATGAAAGGAGCTGGCATCTCACTCTCTTTGAATCTTCTTTATCATGCTAGGATTAGCAGGAAAAAGCAAAAAATTTCAGAATTGCACCTTGCAATGTGGAGATATTACTGTTTGTGCATTTACAATATTCATTGATTTTTGCCATTGAAAAACATGTTTTTCATATACCAGAAATGTTTGAAGCTACTGACTGAATGAAAGGAGCTGGCATCTCACTCTCTTTGAATCTTCTTTATCATGCTAGGATTAACAGGAAAAAGCTAAAAATTTCAGAATTGCACCGTGCAATGTGGAGATATTACTGTTTGTGCATTTACAATATTCATTGATTTTTGCCATTGAAAAACATGTTTTTCATATACCAGAAATGTTTGAAGCTACTGACTGAATGAAAGGAGCTGGCATCTCACTCTCTTTGAATCTTCTTTATCATGCTAGGATTAACAGGAAAAAGCAAAAAATTTCAGAATTGCACCTTGCAATGTGGAGATATTACTGTTTGTGCATTTACAATATTCATTGATTTTTGCCATTGAAAAACATGTTTTTCATATACCAGAAATGTTTGAAGCTACTGACTGAATGAAAGGAGCTGGCATCTCACTCTCTTTGAATCTTCTTTATCATGCTAGGATTAACAGGAAAAAGCTAAAAATTTCAGAATTGCACCTTGCAATGTGGAGTTATTACTGTTTGTGCATTTACAATATTCATTGATTTTTGCCATTGAAAAACATGTTTTTCATATACCAGAAATGTTTGAAGCTACTGACTGAATGAAAGGAGCTGGCATCTCACTCTCTTTGAATCTTCTTTATCATGCTAGGATTAACAGGAAAAAGCAAAAAATTTCAGAATTGCACCTTGCAATGTGGAGATATTACTGTTTGTGCATTTACAATATTCATTGATTTTTGCCATTGAAAAACATGTTTTTCATATACCAGAAATGTTTGAAGCTACTGACTGAATGAAAGGAGCTGGCATCTCACTCTCTTTGAATCTTCTTTATCATGCTAGGATTAGCAGGAAAAAGCAAAAAATTTCAGAATTGCACCTTGCAATGTGGAGATATTACTGTTTGTGCATTTACAATATTCATTGATTTTTGCCATTGAAAAACATGTTTTTCATATACCAGAAATGTTTGAAGCTACTGACTGAATGAAAGGAGCTGGCATCTCACTCTCTTTGAATCTTCTTTATCATGCTAGGATTAACAGGAAAAAGCTAAAAATTTCAGAATTGCACCGTGCAATGTGGAGATATTACTGTTTGTGCATTTACAATATTCATTGATTTTTGCCATTGAAAAACATGTTTTTCATATACCAGAAATGTTTGAAGCTACTGACTGAATGAAAGGAGCTGGCATCTCACTCTCTTTGAATCTTCTTTATCATGCTAGGATTAGCAGGAAAAAGCAAAAAATTTCAGAATTGCACCTTGCAATGTGGAGATATTAATGTTTGTGCATTTACAATATTCATTGATTTTTGCCATTGAAAAACGTCCAGAAATGTTTGAAGCTACTGACTGAATGAAAGGAGCTGGCATCTCACTCTCTTTGAATCTTCTTTATCATGCTAGGATTAACAGGAAAAAGCTAAAAATTTCAGAATTGCACCTTGCAATGTGGAGATATTACTGTTTGTGCATTTACAATATTCATTGATTTTTGCCATTGAAAAACATGTTTTTCATATACCAGAAATGTTTGAAGCTACTGACTGAATGAAAGGAGCTGGCATCTCACTCTCTTTGAATCTTCTTTATCATGCTAGGATTAACAGGAAAAAGCTAAAAATTTCAGAATTGCACCTTGCAATGTGGAGATATTACTGTTTGTGCATTTACAATATTTATTGATTTTTGCCATTGAAAAACATGTTTTTCATATACCAGAAATGTTTGAAGCTACTGACTGAATGAAAGGAGCTGGCATCTCACTCTCTTTGAATCTTCTTTATCATGCTAGGATTAACAGGAAAAAGCTAAAAATTTCAGAATTGCACCTTGCAATGTGGAGATATTACTGTTTGTGCATTTACAATATTCATTGATTTTTGCCATTGAAAAACATGTTTTTCATATACCAGAAATGTTTGAAGCTACTGACTGAATGAAAGGAGCTGGCATCTCACTCTCTTTGAATTTTCTTTATCATGCTAGGATTAACAGGAAAAAGCTAAAAATTTCAGAATTGCACCGTGCAATGTGGAGATATTACTGTTTGTGCATTTACAATATTCATTGATTTTTGCCATTGAAAAACATGTTTTTCATATACCAGAAATGTTTGAAGCTGCTGACTGAATGAAAGGAGCTGGCATCTCACTCTCTTTGAATCTTCTTTATCATGCTAGGATTAGCAGGAAAAAGCAAAAAATTTCAGAATTGCACCTTGCAATGTGGAGATATTACTGTTTGTGCATTTACAATATTCATTGATTTTTGCCATTGAAAAACATGTTTTTCATATACCAGAAATGTTTGAAGCTACTGACTGAATGAAAGGAGCTGGCATCTCACTCTCTTTGAATCTTCTTTATCATGCTAGGACTAGCAGGAAAAAGCTAAAAATTTCAGAATTGCACCTTGCAATGTGGAGATATTACTGTTTGTGCATTTACAATATTCATTGATTTTTGCCATTGAAAAACATGTTTTTCATATACCATAAATGTTTGAAGCTACTGACTGAATGAAAGGAGCTGGCATCTCACTCTCTTTGAATCTTCTTTATCATGCTAGGATTAACAGGAAAAAGCTAAAAATTTCAGAATTGCACCTTGCAATGTGGAGATATTACTGTTTGTGCATTTACAATATTCATTGATTTTTGCCATTGAAAAACGTCCAGAAATGTTTGAAGCTACTGACTGAATGAAAGGAGCTGGCATCTCACTCTCTTTGAATCTTCTTTATCATGCTAGGATTAGCAGGAAAAAGCTAAAAATTTCAGAATTGCACCTTGCAATGTGGAGATATTACTGTTTGTGCATTTACAATATTCATTGATTTTTGCCATTGAAAAAAATGTTTTTCATATACCAGAAATGTTTGAAGCTACTGACTGAATGAAAGGAGCTGGCATCTCACTCTCTTTGAATCTTCTTTATCATGCTAGGATTAGCAGGAAAAAGCAAAAAATTTCAGAATTGCACCTTGCAATGTGGAGATATTACTGTTTGTGCATTTACAATATTCATTGATTTTTGCCATTGAAAAACGTCCAGAAATGTTTGAAGCTACTGACTGAATGAAAGGAGCTGGCATCTCACTCTCTTTGAATCTTCTTTATCATGCTAGGATTAACAGGAAAAAGCTAAAAATTTCAGAATTGCACCTTGCAATGTGGAGATATTACTGTTTGTGCATTTACAATATTCATTGATTTTTGCCATTGAAAAACATGTTTTTCATATACCAGAAATGTTTGAAGCTACTGACTGAATGAAAGGAGCTGGCATCTCACTCTCTTTGAATCTTCTTTATCATGCTAGGATTAGCAGGAAAAAGCAAAAAATTTCAGAATTGCACCTTGCAATGTGGAGATATTACTGTTTGTGCATTTACAATATTCATTGATTTTTGCCATTGAAAAACATGTTTTTCATATACCAGAAATGTTTGAAGCTACTGACTGAATGAAAGGAGCTGGCATCTCACTCTCTTTGAATCTTCTTTATCATGCTAGGATTAACAGGAAAAAGCTAAAAATTTCAGAATTGCACCGTGCAATGTGGAGATATTACTGTTTGTGCATTTACAATATTCATTGATTTTTGCCATTGAAAAACATGTTTTTCATATACCAGAAATGTTTGAAGCTACTGACTGAATGAAAGGAGCTGGCATCTCACTCTCTTTGAATCTTCTTTATCATGCTAGGATTAACAGGAAAAAGCTAAAAATTTCAGAATTGCACCGTGCAATGTGGAGATATTACTGTTTGTGCATTTACAATATTCATTGATTTTTGCCATTGAAAAACATGTTTTTCATATACCAGAAATGTTTGAAGCTACTGACTGAATGAAAGGAGCTGGCATCTCACTCTCTTTGAATCTTCTTTATCATGCTAGGATTAACAGGAAAAAGCTAAAAATTTCAGAATTGCACCGTGCAATGTGGAGATATTACTGTTTGTGCATTTACAATATTCATTGATTTTTGCCATTGAAAAACATGTTTTTCATATACCAGAAATGTTTGAAGCTACTGACTGAATGAAAGGAGCTGGCATCTCACTCTCTTTGAATCTTCTTTATCATGCTAGGATTAGCAGGAAAAAGCAAAAAATTTCAGAATTGCACCTTGCAATGTGGAGATATTAATGTTTGTGCATTTACAATATTCATTGATTTTTGCCATTGAAAAACGTCCAGAAATGTTTGAAGCTACTGACTGAATGAAAGGAGCTGGCATCTCACTCTCTTTGAATCTTCTTTATCATGCTAGGATTAACAGGAAAAAGCTAAAAATTTCAGAATTGCACCTTGCAATGTGGAGATATTACTGTTTGTGCATTTACAATATTCATTGATTTTTGCCATTGAAAAACATGTTTTTCATATACCAGAAATGTTTGAAGCTACTGACTGAATGAAAGGAGCTGGCATCTCACTCTCTTTGAATCTTCTTTATCATGCTAGGATTAACAGGAAAAAGCTAAAAATTTCAGAATTGCACCTTGCAATGTGGAGATATTACTGTTTGTGCATTTACAATATTTATTGATTTTTGCCATTGAAAAACATGTTTTTCATATACCAGAAATGTTTGAAGCTACTGACTGAATGAAAGGAGCTGGCATCTCACTCTCTTTGAATCTTCTTTATCATGCTAGGATTAACAGGAAAAAGCTAAAAATTTCAGAATTGCACCTTGCAATGTGGAGATATTACTGTTTGTGCATTTACAATATTCATTGATTTTTGCCATTGAAAAACATGTTTTTCATATACCAGAAATGTTTGAAGCTACTGACTGAATGAAAGGAGCTGGCATCTCACTCTCTTTGAATCTTCTTTATCATGCTAGGATTAACAGGAAAAAGCTAAAAATTTCAGAATTGCACCGTGCAATGTGGAGATATTACTGTTTGTGCATTTACAATATTCATTGATTTTTGCCATTGAAAAACATGTTTTTCATATACCAGAAATGTTTGAAGCTACTGACTGAATGAAAGGAGCTGGCATCTCACTCTCTTTGAATCTTCTTTATCATGCTAGGATTAGCAGGAAAAAGCAAAAAATTTCAGAATTGCACCTTGCAATGTGGAGATATTACTGTTTGTGCATTTACAATATTCATTGATTTTTGCCATTGAAAAACATGTTTTTCATATACCAGAAATGTTTGAAGCTACTGACTGAATGAAAGGAGCTGGCATCTCACTCTCTTTGAATCTTCTTTATCATGCTAGGATTAGCAGGAAAAAGCTAAAAATTTCAGAATTGCACCTTGCAATGTGGAGATATTACTGTTTGTGCATTTACAATATTCATTGATTTTTGCCATTGAAAAACATGTTTTTCATATACCAGAAATGTTTGAAGCTACTGACTGAATGAAAGGAGCTGGCATCTCACTCTCTTTGAATCTTCTTTATCATGCTAGGATTAACAGGAAAAAGCTAAAAATTTCAGAATTGCACCTTGCAATGTGGAGATATTACTGTTTGTGCATTTACAATATTCATTGATTTTTGCCATTGAAAAACGTCCAGAAATGTTTGAAGCTACTGACTGAATGAAAGGAGCTGGCATCTCACTCTCTTTGAATCTTCTTTATCATGCTAGGATTAGCAGGAAAAAGCTAAAAATTTCAGAATTGCACCTTGCAATGTGGAGATATTACTGTTTGTGCATTTACAATATTCATTGATTTTTGCCATTGAAAAAAATGTTTTTCATATACCAGAAATGTTTGAAGCTACTGACTGAATGAAAGGAGCTGGCATCTCACTCTCTTTGAATCTTCTTTATCATGCTAGGATTAGCAGGAAAAAGCAAAAAATTTCAGAATTGCACCTTGCAATGTGGAGATATTACTGTTTGTGCATTTACAATATTCATTGATTTTTGCCATTGAAAAACGTCCAGAAATGTTTGAAGCTACTGACTGAATGAAAGGAGCTGGCATCTCACTCTCTTTGAATCTTCTTTATCATGCTAGGATTAACAGGAAAAAGCTAAAAATTTCAGAATTGCACCTTGCAATGTGGAGATATTACTGTTTGTGCATTTACAATATTCATTGATTTTTGCCATTGAAAAACATGTTTTTCATATACCAGAAATGTTTGAAGCTACTGACTGAATGAAAGGAGCTGGCATCTCACTCTCCTTGAATCTTCTTTATCATGCTAGGATTAGCAGGAAAAAGCAAAAAATTTCAGAATTGCACCTTGCAATGTGGAGATATTACTGTTTGTGCATTTACAATATTCATTGATTTTTGCCATTGAAAAACATGTTTTTCATATACCAGAAATGTTTGAAGCTACTGACTGAATGAAAGGAGCTGGCATCTCACTCTCTTTGAATCTTCTTTATCATGCTAGGATTAACAGGAAAAAGCTAAAAATTTCAGAATTGCACCGTGCAATGTGGAGATATTACTGTTTGTGCATTTACAATATTCATTGATTTTTGCCATTGAAAAACATGTTTTTCATATACCAGAAATGTTTGAAGCTACTGACTGAATGAAAGGAGCTGGCATCTCACTCTCTTTGAATCTTCTTTATCATGCTAGGATTAACAGGAAAAAGCTAAAAATTTCAGAATTGCACCTTGCAATGTGGAGATATTACTGTTTGTGCATTTACAATATTCATTGATTTTTGCCATTGTAAAACATGTTTTTCATATACCAGAAATGTTTGAAGCTACTGACTGAATGAAAGGAGCTGGCATCTCACTCTCTTTGAATCTTCTTTATCATGCTAGGATTAACAGGAAAAAGCTAAAAATTTCAGAATTGCACCGTGCAATGTGGAGATATTACTGTTTGTGCATTTACAATATTCATTGATTTTTGCCATTGAAAAACATGTTTTTCATATACCAGAAATGTTTGAAGCTACTGACTGAATGAAAGGAGCTGGCATCTCACTCTCTTTGAATCTTCTTTATCATGCTAGGATTAACAGGAAAAAGCAAAAAATTTCAGAATTGCACCGTGCAATGTGGAGATATTACTGTTTGTGCATTTACAATATTCATTGATTTTTGCCATTGAAAAACGTCCAGAAATGTTTGAAGCTACTGACTGAATGAAAGGAGCTGGCATCTCACTCTCTTTGAATCTTCTTTATCATGCTAGGATTAACAGGAAAAAGCTAAAAATTTCAGAATTGCACCGTGCAATGTGGAGATATTACTGTTTGTGCATTTACAATATTCATTGATTTTTGCCATTGAAAAACATGTTTTTCATATACCAGAAATGTTTGAAGCTACTGACTGAATGAAAGGAGCTGGCATCTCACTCTCTTTGAATCTTCTTTATCATGCTAGGATTAGCAGGAAAAAGCAAAAAATTTCAGAATTGCACCTTGCAATGTGGAGATATTACTGTTTGTGCATTTACAATATTCATTGATTTTTGCCATTGAAAAACATGTTTTTCATATACCAGAAATGTTTGAAGCTACTGACTGAATGAAAGGAGCTGGCATCTCACTCTCTTTGAATCTTCTTTATCATGCTAGGATTAACAGGAAAAAGCTAAAAATTTCAGAATTGCACCGTGCAATGTGGAGATATTACTGTTTGTGCATTTACAATATTCATTGATTTTTGCCATTGAAAAACATGTTTTTCATATACCAGAAATGTTTGAAGCTACTGACTGAATGAAAGGAGCTGGCATCTCACTCTCTTTGAATCTTCTTTATCATGCTAGGATTAACAGGAAAAAGCTAAAAATTTCAGAATTGCACCTTGCAATGTGGAGATATTACTGTTTGTGCATTTACAATATTCATTGATTTTTGCCATTGAAAAACGTCCAGAAATGTTTGAAGCTACTGACTGAATGAAAGGAGCTGGCATCTCACTCTCTTTGAATCTTCTTTATCATGCTAGGATTAGCAGGAAAAAGCTAAAAATTTCAGAATTGCACCTTGCAATGTGGAGATATTACTGTTTGTGCATTTACAATATTCATTGATTTTTGCCATTGAAAAAAATGTTTTTCATATACCAGAAATGTTTGAAGCTACTGACTGAATGAAAGGAGCTGGCATCTCACTCTCTTTGAATCTTCTTTATCATGCTAGGATTAGCAGGAAAAAGCAAAAAATTTCAGAATTGCACCTTGCAATGTGGAGATATTACTGTTTGTGCATTTACAATATTCATTGATTTTTGCCATTGAAAAACGTCCAGAAATGTTTGAAGCTACTGACTGAATGAAAGGAGCTGGCATCTCACTCTCTTTGAATCTTCTTTATCATGCTAGGATTAACAGGAAAAAGCTAAAAATTTCAGAATTGCACCTTGCAATGTGGAGATATTACTGTTTGTGCATTTACAATATTCATTGATTTTTGCCATTGAAAAACATGTTTTTCATATACCAGAAATGTTTGAAGCTACTGACTGAATGAAAGGAGCTGGCATCTCACTCTCTTTGAATCTTCTTTATCATGCTAGGATTAGCAGGAAAAAGCAAAAAATTTCAGAATTGCACCTTGCAATGTGGAGATATTACTGTTTGTGCATTTACAATATTCATTGATTTTTGCCATTGAAAAACATGTTTTTCATATACCAGAAATGTTTGAAGCTACTGACTGAATGAAAGGAGCTGGCATCTCACTCTCTTTGAATCTTCTTTATCATGCTAGGATTAACAGGAAAAAGCTAAAAATTTCAGAATTGCACCGTGCAATGTGGAGATATTACTGTTTGTGCATTTACAATATTCATTGATTTTTGCCATTGAAAAACATGTTTTTCATATACCAGAAATGTTTGAAGCTACTGACTGAATGAAAGGAGCTGGCATCTCACTCTCTTTGAATCTTCTTTATCATGCTAGGATTAACAGGAAAAAGCTAAAAATTTCAGAATTGCACCTTGCAATGTGGAGATATTACTGTTTGTGCATTTACAATATTCATTGATTTTTGCCATTGAAAAACATGTTTTTCATATACCAGAAATGTTTGAAGCTACTGACTGAATGAAAGGAGCTGGCATCTCACTCTCTTTGAATCTTCTTTATCATGCTAGGATTAGCAGGAAAAAGCAAAAAATTTCAGAATTGCACCGTGCAATGTGGAGATATTACTGTTTGTGCATTTACAATATTCATTGATTTTTGCCATTGAAAAACATGTTTTTCATATACCAGAAATGTTTGAAGCTACTGACTGAATGAAAGGAGCTGGCATCTCACTCTCTTTGAATCTTCTTTATCATGCTAGGATTAACAGGAAAAAGCTAAAAATTTCAGAATTGCACCGTGCAATGTGGAGATATTACTGTTTGTGCATTTACAATATTCATTGATTTTTGCCATTGAAAAACATGTTTTTCATATACCAGAAATGTTTGAAGCTACTGACTGAATGAAAGGAGCTGGCATCTCACTCTCTTTGAATCTTCTTTATCATGCTAGGATTAACAGGAAAAAGCAAAAAATTTCAGAATTGCACCGTGCAATGTGGAGATATTACTGTTTGTGCATTTACAATATTCATTGATTTTTGCCATTGAAAAACGTCCAGAAATGTTTGAAGCTACTGACTGAATGAAAGGAGCTGGCATCTCACTCTCTTTGAATCTTCTTTATCATGCTAGGATTAACAGGAAAAAGCTAAAAATTTCAGAATTGCACCGTGCAATGTGGAGATATTACTGTTTGTGCATTTACAATATTCATTGATTTTTGCCATTGAAAAACATGTTTTTCATATACCAGAAATGTTTGAAGCTACTGACTGAATGAAAGGAGCTGGCATCTCACTCTCTTTGAATCTTCTTTATCATGCTAGGATTAGCAGGAAAAAGCAAAAAATTTCAGAATTGCACCTTGCAATGTGGAGATATTACTGTTTGTGCATTTACAATATTCATTGATTTTTGCCATTGAAAAACATGTTTTTCATATACCAGAAATGTTTGAAGCTACTGACTGAATGAAAGGAGCTGGCATCTCACTCTCTTTGAATCTTCTTTATCATGCTAGGATTAACAGGAAAAAGCTAAAAATTTCAGAATTGCACCGTGCAATGTGGAGATATTACTGTTTGTGCATTTACAATATTCATTGATTTTTGCCATTGAAAAACATGTTTTTCATATACCAGAAATGTTTGAAGCTACTGATTGAATGAAAGGAGCTGGCATCTCACTCTCTTTGAATCTTCTTTATCATGCTAGGATTAACAGGAAAAAGCAAAAAATTTCAGAATTGCACCTTGCAATGTGGAGATATTACTGTTTGTGCATTTACAATATTCATTGATTTTTGCCATTGAAAAACATGTTTTTCATATACCAGAAATGTTTGAAGCTACTGACTGAATGAAAGGAGCTGGCATCTCACTCTCTTTGAATCTTCTTTATCATGCTAGGATTAACAGGAAAAAGCTAAAAATTTCAGAATTGCACCTTGCAATGTGGAGTTATTACTGTTTGTGCATTTACAATATTCATTGATTTTTGCCATTGAAAAACATGTTTTTCATATACCAGAAATGTTTGAAGCTACTGACTGAATGAAAGGAGCTGGCATCTCACTCTCTTTGAATCTTCTTTATCATGCTAGGATTAACAGGAAAAAGCAAAAAATTTCAGAATTGCACCTTGCAATGTGGAGATATTACTGTTTGTGCATTTACAATATTCATTGATTTTTGCCATTGAAAAACATGTTTTTCATATACCAGAAATGTTTGAAGCTACTGACTGAATGAAAGGAGCTGGCATCTCACTCTCTTTGAATCTTCTTTATCATGCTAGGATTAGCAGGAAAAAGCAAAAAATTTCAGAATTGCACCTTGCAATGTGGAGATATTACTGTTTGTGCATTTACAATATTCATTGATTTTTGCCATTGAAAAACATGTTTTTCATATACCAGAAATGTTTGAAGCTACTGACTGAATGAAAGGAGCTGGCATCTCACTCTCTTTGAATCTTCTTTATCATGCTAGGATTAACAGGAAAAAGCTAAAAATTTCAGAATTGCACCGTGCAATGTGGAGATATTACTGTTTGTCCATTTACAATATTCATTGATTTTTGCCATTGAAAAACATGTTTTTCATATACCAGAAATGTTTGAAGCTACTGACTGAATGAAAGGAGCTGGCATCTCACTCTCTTTGAATCTTCTTTATCATGCTAGGATTAAGAGGAAAAAGCAAAAAATTTCAGAATTGCACCTTGCAATGTGGAGATATTACTGTTTGTGCATTTACAATATTCATTGATTTTTGCCATTGAAAAACGTCCAGAAATGTTTGAAGCTACTGACTGAATGAAAGGAGCTGGCATCTCACTCTCTTTGAATCTTCTTTATCATGCTAGGATTAGCAGGAAAAAGCAAAAAATTTCAGAATTGCACCGTGCAATGTGGAGATATTACTGTTTGTGCATTTACAATATTCATTGATTTTTGCCATTGAAAAACATGTTTTTCATATACCAGAAATGTTTGAAGCTACTGACTGAATGAAAGGAGCTGGCATCTCACTCTCTTTGAATCTTCTTTATCATGCTAGGATTAGCAGGAAAAAGCTAAAAATTTCAGAATTGCACCGTGCAATGAGGAGATATTACTGTTTGTGCATTTACAATATTCATTGATTTTTGCCATTGAAAAACATGTTTTTCATATACCAGAAATGTTTGAAGCTACTGACTGAATGAAAGGAGCTGGCATCTCACTCTCTTTGAATCTTCTTTATCATGCTAGGATTAGCAGGAAAAAGCAAAAAATTTCAGAATTGCACCGTGCAATGTGGAGATATTACTGTTTGTGCATTTACAATATTCATTGATTTTTGCCATTGAAAAACATGTTTTTCATATACCAGAAATGTTTGAAGCTACTGACTGAATGAAAGGAGCTGGCATCTCACTCTCTTTGAATCTTCTTTATCATGCTAGGATTAGCAGGAAAAAGCAAAAAATTTCAGAATTGCACCTTGCAATGTGGAGATATTACTGTTTGTGCATTTACAATATTCATTGATTTTTGCCATTGAAAAACATGTTTTTCATATACCAGAAATGTTTGAAGCTACTGACTGAATGAAAGGAGCTGGCATCTCACTCTCTTTGAATCTTCTTTATCATGCTAGGATTAGCAGGAAAAAGCAAAAAATTTCAGAATTGCACCTTGCAATGTGGAGATATTACTGTTTGTGCATTTACAATATTCATTGATTTTTGCCATTGAAAAACATGTTTTTCATATACCAGAAATGTTTGAAGCTACTGACTGAATGAAAAGAGCTGGCATCTCACTCTCTTTGAATCTTCTTTATCATGCTAGGATTAACAGGAAAAAGCTAAAAATTTCAGAATTGCACCGTGCAATGTGGAGATATTACTGTTTGTGCATTTACAATATTCATTGATTTTTGCCATTGAAAAACGTCCAGAAATGTTTGAAGCTACTGACTGAATGAAAGGAGCTGGCATCTCACTCTCTTTGAATCTTCTTTATCATGCTAGGATTAGCAGGAAAAAGCTAAAAATTTCAGAATTGCACCTTGCAATGTGGAGATATTACTGTTTGTGCATTTACAATATTCATTGATTTTTGCCATTGAAAAACATGTTTTTCATATACCAGAAATGTTTGAAGCTACTGACTGAATGAAAGGAGCTGGCATCTCACTCTCTTTGAATCTTCTTTATCATGCTAGGATTAACAGGAAAAAGCTAAAAATTTCAGAATTGCACCGTGCAATGTGGAGATATTACTGTTTGTGCATTTACAATATTCATTGATTTTTGCCATTGAAAAACGTCCAGAAATGTTTGAAGCTACTGACTGAATGAAAGGAGCTGGCATCTCACTCTCTTTGAATCTTCTTTATCATGCTAGGATTAGCAGGAAAAAGCAAAAAATTTCAGAATTGCACCTTGCAATGTGGAGATATTACTGTTTGTGCATTTACAATATTCATTGATTTTTGCCATTGAAAAACATGTTTTTCATATACCAGAAATGTTTGAAGCTACTGACTGAATGAAAGGAGCTGGCATCTCACTCTCTTTGAATCTTCTTTATCATGCTAGGATTAACAGGAAAAAGCTAAAAATTTCAGAATTGCACCTTGCAATGTGGAGATATTACTGTTTGTGCATTTACAATATTCATTGATTTTTGCCATTGAAAAACGTCCAGAAATGTTTGAAGCTACTGACTGAATGAAAGGAGCTGGCATCTCACTCTCTTTGAATCTTCTTTATCATGCTAGGATTAACAGGAAAAAGCAAAAAATTTCAGAATTGCACCTTGCAATGTGGAGATATTACTGTTTGTGCATTTACAATATTCATTGATTTTTGCCATTGAAAAACATGTTTTTCATATACCAGAAATGTTTGAAGCTACTGACTGAATGAAAGGAGCTGGCATCTCACTCTCTTTGAATCTTCTTTATCATGCTAGGATTAGCAGGAAAAAGCAAAAAATTTCAGAATTGCACCTTGCAATGTGGAGATATTACTGTTTGTGCATTTACAATATTCATTGATTTTTGCCATTGAAAAACATGTTTTTCATATACCAGAAATGTTTGAAGCTACTGACTGAATGAAAGGAGCTGGCATCTCACTCTCTTTGAATCTTCTTTATCATGCTAGGATTAACAGGAAAAAGCTAAAAATTTCAGAATTGCACCGTGCAATGTGGAGATATTACTGTTTGTGCATTTACAATATTCATTGATTTTTGCCATTGAAAAACATGTTTTTCATATACCAGAAATGTTTGAAGCTACTGACTGAATGAAAGGAGCTGGCATCTCACTCTCTTTGAATCTTCTTTATCATGCTAGGATTAACAGGAAAAAGCAAAAAATTTCAGAATTGCACCTTGCAATGTGGAGATATTACTGTTTGTGCATTTACAATATTCATTGATTTTTGCCATTGAAAAACGTCCAGAAATGTTTGAAGCTACTGACTGAATGAAAGGAGCTGGCATCTCACTCTCTTTGAATCTTCTTTATCATGCTAGGATTAGCAGGAAAAAGCAAAAAATTTCAGAATTGCACCGTGCAATGTGGAGATATTACTGTTTGTGCATTTACAATATTCATTGATTTTTGCCATTGAAAAACATGTTTTTCATATACCAGAAATGTTTGAAGCTACTGACTGAATGAAAGGAGCTGGCATCTCACTCTCTTTGAATCTTCTTTATCATGCTAGGATTAGCAGGAAAAAGCTAAAAATTTCAGAATTGCACCGTGCAGTGAGGAGATATTACTGTTTGTGCATTTACAATATTCATTGATTTTTGCCATTGAAAAACATGTTTTTCATATACCAGAAATGTTTGAAGCTACTGACTGAATGAAAGGAGCTGGCATCTCACTCTCTTTGAATCTTCTTTATCATGCTAGGATTAGCAGGAAAAAGCAAAAAATTTCAGAATTGCACCGTGCAATGTGGAGATATTACTGTTTGTGCATTTACAATATTCATTGATTTTTGCCATTGAAAAACATGTTTTTCATATACCAGAAATGTTTGAAGCTACTGACTGAATGAAAGGAACTGGCATCTCACTCTCTTTGAATCTTCTTTATCATGCTAGGATTAGCAGGAAAAAGCAAAAAATTTCAGAATTGCACCTTGCAATGTGGAGATATTACTGTTTGTGCATTTACAATATTCATTGATTTTTGCCATTGAAAAACATGTTTTTCATATACCAGAAATGTTTGAAGCTACTGACTGAATGAAAGGAGCTGGCATCTCACTCTCTTTGAATCTTCTTTATCATGCTAGGATTAGCAGGAAAAAGCTAAAAATTTCAGAATTGCACCGTGCAATGTGGAGATATTACTGTTTGTGCATTTACAATATTCATTGATTTTTGCCATTGAAAAACGTCCAGAAATGTTTGAAGCTACTGACTGAATGAAAGGAGCTGGCATCTCACTCTCTTTGAATCTTCTTTATCATGCTAGGATTAGCAGGAAAAAGCAAAAAATTTCAGAATTGCACCTTGCAATGTGGAGATATTACTGTTTGTGCATTTACAATATTCATTGATTTTTGCCATTGAAAAACATGTTTTTCATATACCAGAAATGTTTGAAGCTACTGACTGAATGAAAGGAGCTGGCATCTCACTCTCTTTGAATCTTCTTTATCATGCTAGGATTAACAGGAAAAAGCTAAAAATTTCAGAATTGCACCGTGCAATGTGGAGATATTACTGTTTGTGCATTTACAATATTCATTGATTTTTGCCATTGAAAAACGTCCAGAAATGTTTGAAGCTACTGACTGAATGAAAGGAGCTGGCATCTCACTCTCTTTGAATCTTCTTTATCATGCTAGGATTAGCAGGAAAAAGCTAAAAATTTCAGAATTGCACCTTGCAATGTGGAGATATTACTGTTTGTGCATTTACAATATTCATTGATTTTTGCCATTGAAAAACATGTTTTTCATATACCAGAAATGTTTGAAGCTACTGACTGAATGAAAGGAGCTGGCATCTCACTCTCTTTGAATCTTCTTTATCATGCTAGGATTAACAGGAAAAAGCTAAAAATTTCAGAATTGCACCGTGCAATGTGGAGATATTACTGTTTGTGCATTTACAATATTCATTGATTTTTGCCATTGAAAAACGTCCAGAAATGTTTGAAGCTACTGACTGAATGAAAGGAGCTGGCATCTCACTCTCTTTGAATCTTCTTTATCATGCTAGGATTAGCAGGAAAAAGCAAAAAATTTCAGAATTGCACCTTGCAATGTGGAGATATTACTGTTTGTGCATTTACAATATTCATTGATTTTTGCCATTGAAAAACATGTTTTTCATATACCAGAAATGTTTGAAGCTACTGACTGAATGAAAGGAGCTGGCATCTCACTCTCTTTGAATCTTCTTTATCATGCTAGGATTAACAGGAAAAAGCTAAAAATTTCAGAATTGCACCGTGCAATGTGGAGATATTACTCTTTGTGCATTTACAATATTCATTGATTTTTGCCATTGAAAAACGTCCAGAAATGTTTGAAGCTACTGACTGAATGAAAGGAGCTGGCATCTCACTCTCTTTGAATCTTCTTTATCATGCTAGGATTAACAGGAAAAAGCTAAAAATTTCAGAATTGCACCTTGCAATGTGGAGATATTACTGTTTGTGCATTTACAATATTCATAGATTTTTGCCATTGAAAAACGTCCAGAAATGTTTGAAGCTACTGACTGAATGAAAGGAGCTGGCATCTCACTCTCTTTGAATCTTCTTTATCATGCTAGGATTAGCAGGAAAAAGCAAAAAATTTCAGAATTGCACCGTGCAATGTGGAGATATTACTGTTTGTGCATTTACAATATTCATTGATTTTTGCCATTGAAAAACATGTTTTTCATATACCAGAAATGTTTGAAGCTACTGACTGAATGAAAGGAGCTGGCATCTCACTCTCTTTGAATCTTCTTTATCATGCTAGGATTAGCAGGAAAAAGCTAAAAATTTCAGAATTGCACCTTGCAATGTGGAGATATTACTGTTTGTGCATTTACAATATTCATTGATTTTTGCCATTGAAAAACGTCCAGAAATGTTTGAAGCTACTGACTGAATGAAAGGAGCTGGCATCTCACTCTCTTTGAATCTTCTTTATCATGCTAGGATTAGCAGGAAAAAGATAAAAATTTCAGAATTGCACCTTGCAATGTGGAGATATTACTGTTTGTGCATTTACAATATTCATTGATTTTTGCCATTGAAAAACGTCCAGAAATGTTTGAAGCTACTGACTGAATGAAAGGAGCTGGCATCTCACTCTCTTTGAATCTTCTTTATCATGCTAGGATTAGCAGGAAAAAGCAAAAAATTTCAGAATTGCATCGTGCAATGTGGAGATATTACTGTTTGTGCATTTACAATATTCATTGATTTTTGCCATTGAAAAACATGTTTTTCATATACCAGAAATGTTTGAAGCTACTGACTGAATGAAAGGAGCTGGCATCTCACTCTCTTTGAATCTTCTTTATCATGCTAGGATTAGCAGGAAAAAGCAAAAAATTTCAGAATTGCACCGTGCAATGTGGAGATATTACTGTTTGTGCATTTACAATATTCATTGATTTTTGCCATTGAAAAACATGTTTTTCATATACCAGAAATGTTTGAAGCTACTGACTGAATGAAAGGAGCTGGCATCTCACTCTCTTTGAATCTTCTTTATCATGCTAGGATTAGCAGGAAAAAGCAAAAAATTTCAGAATTGCACCGTGCAATGTGGAGATATTACTGTTTGTGCATTTACAATATTCATTGATTTTTGCCATTGAAAAACATGTTTTTCATATACCAGAAATGTTTGAAGCTACTGACTGAATGAAAGGAGCTGGCATCTCACTCTCTTTGAATCTTCTTTATCATGCTAGGATTAACAGGAAAAAGCTAAAAATTTCAGAATTGCACCGTGCAATGTGGAGATATTACTGTTTGTGCATTTACAATATTCATCGATTTTTGCCATTGAAAAACATGTTTTTCATATACCAGAAATGTTTGAAGCTACTGACTGAATGAAAGGAGCTGGCATCTCACTCTCTTTGAATCTTCTTTATCATGCTAGGATTAACAGGAAAAAGCTAAAAATTTCAGAATTGCACCTTGCAATGTGGAGATATTACTGTTTGTGCATTTACAATATTCATTGATTTTTGCCATTGAAAAACATGTTTTTCATATACCAGAAATGTTTGAAGCTACTGACTGAATGAAAGGAGCTGGCATCTCACTCTCTTTGAATCTTCTTTATCATGCTAGGATTAACAGGAAAAAGCAAAAAATTTCAGAATTGCACCTTGCAATGTGGAGATATTACTGTTTGTGCATTTACAATATTCATTGATTTTTGCCATTGAAAAACATGTTTTTCATATACCAGAAATGTTTGAAGCTACTGACTGAATGAAAGGAGCTGGCATCTCACTCTCTTTGAATCTTCTTTATCATGCTAGGATTAACAGGAAAAAGCTAAAAATTTCAGAATTGCACCGTGCAATGTGGAGATATTACTGTTTGTGCATTTACAATATTCATTGATTTTTGCCATTGAAAAACGTCCAGAAATGTTTGAAGCTACTGACTGAATGAAAGGAGCTGGCATCTCACTCTCTTTGAATCTTCTTTATCATGCTAGGATTAACAGGAAAAAGCAAAAAATTTCAGAATTGCACCGTGCAATGTGGAGATATTACTGTTTGTGCATTTACAATATTCATTGATTTTTGCCATTGAAAAACATGTTTTTCATATACCAGAAATGTTTGAAGCTACTGACTGAATGAAAGGAGCTGGCATCTCACTCTCTTTGAATCTTCTTTATCATGCTAGGATTAACAGGAAAAAGCTAAAAATTTCAGAATTGCACCTTGCAATGTGGAGATATTACTGTTTGTGCATTTACAATATTCATTGATTTTTGCCATTGAAAAACATGTTTTTCATATACCAGAAATGTTTGAAGCTACTGACTGAATGAAAGGAGCTGGCATCTCACTCTCTTTGAATCTTCTTTATCATGCTAGGATTAACAGGAAAAAGCTAAAAATTTCAGAATTGCACCTTGCAATGTGGAGATATTACTGTTTGTGCATTTACAATATTCATTGATTTTTGCCATTGAAAAACATGTTTTTCATATACCAGAAATGTTTGAAGCTACTGACTGAATGAAAGGAGCTGGCATCTCACTCTCTTTGAATCTTCTTTATCATGCTAGGATTAACAGGAAAAAGCTAAAAATTTCAGAATTGCACCGTGCAATGTGGAGATATTACTGTTTGTGCATTTACAATATTCATTGATTTTTGCCATTGAAAAACGTCCAGAAATGTTTGAAGCTACTGACTGAATGAAAGGAGCTGGCATCTCACTCTCTTTGAATCTTCTTTATCATGCTAGGATTAACAGGAAAAAGCAAAAAATTTCAGAATTGCACCGTGCAATGTGGAGATATTACTGTTTGTGCATTTACAATATTCATTGATTTTTGCCATTGAAAAACATGTTTTTCATATACCAGAAATGTTTGAAGCTACTGACTGAATGAAAGGAGCTGGCATCTCACTCTCTTTGAATCTTCTTTATCATGCTAGGATTAACAGGAAAAAGCTAAAAATTTCAGAATTGCACCTTGCAATGTGGAGATATTACTGTTTGTGCATTTACAATATTCATTGATTTTTGCCATTGAAAAACATGTTTTTCATATACCAGAAATGTTTGAAGCTACTGACTGAATGAAAGGAGCTGGCATCTCACTCTCTTTGAATCTTCTTTATCATGCTAGGATTAACAGGAAAAAGCTAAAAATTTCAGAATTGCACCTTGCAATGTGGAGATATTACTGTTTGTGCATTTACAATATTCATTGATTTTTGCCATTGAAAAACATGTTTTTCATATACCAGAAATGTTTGAAGCTACTGACTGAATGAAAGGAGCTGGCATCTCACTCTCTTTGAATCTTCTTTATCATGCTAGGATTAACAGGAAAAAGCTAAAAATTTCAGAATTGCACCGTGCAATGTGGAGATATTACTGTTTGTGCATTTACAATATTCATTGATTTTTGCCATTGAAAAACGTCCAGAAATGTTTGAAGCTACTGACTGAATGAAAGGAGCTGGCATCTCACTCTCTTTGAATCTTCTTTATCATGCTAGGATTAGCAGGAAAAAGCTAAAAATTTCAGAATTGCACCTTGCAATGTGGAGATATTACTGTTTGTGCATTTACAATATTCATTGATTTTTGCCATTGAAAAACATGTTTTTCATATACCAGAAATGTTTGAAGCTACTGACTGAATGAAAGGAGCTGGCATCTCACTCTCTTTGAATCTTCTTTATCATGCTAGGATTAGCAGGAAAAAGCAAAAAATTTCAGAATTGCACCTTGCAATGTGGAGATATTACTGTTTGTGCATTTACAATATTCATTGATTTTTGCCATTGAAAAACGTCCAGAAATGTTTGAAGCTACTGACTGAATGAAAGGAGCTGGCATCTCACTCTCTTTGAATCTTCTTTATCATGCTAGGATTAACAGGAAAAAGCTAAAAATTTCAGAATTGCACCTTGCAATGTGGAGATATTACTGTTTGTGCATTTACAATATTCATTGATTTTTGCCATTGAAAAACATGTTTTTCATATACCAGAAATGTTTGAAGCTACTGACTGAATGAAAGGAGCTGGCATCTCACTCTCTTTGAATCTTCTTTATCATGCTAGGATTAACAGGAAAAAGCAAAAAATTTCAGAATTGCACCTTGCAATGTGGAGATATTACTGTTTGTGCATTTACAATATTCATTGATTTTTGCCATTGAAAAACATGTTTTTCATATACCAGAAATGTTTGAAGCTACTGACTGAATGAAAGGAGCTGGCATCTCACTCTCTTTGAATCTTCTTTATCATGCTAGGATTAACAGGAAAAAGCTAAAAATTTCAGAATTGCACCGTGCAATGTGGAGATATTACTGTTTGTGCATTTACAATATTCATTGATTTTTGCCATTGAAAAACGTCCAGAAATGTTTGAAGCTACTGACTGAATGAAAGGAGCTGGCATCTCACTCTCTTTGAATCTTCTTTATCATGCTAGGATTAACAGGAAAAAGCAAAAAATTTCAGAATTGCACCGTGCAATGTGGAGATATTACTGTTTGTGCATTTACAATATTCATTGATTTTTGCCATTGAAAAACATGTTTTTCATATACCAGAAATGTTTGAAGCTACTGACTGAATGAAAGGAGCTGGCATCTCACTCTCTTTGAATCTTCTTTATCATGCTAGGATTAACAGGAAAAAGCAAAAAATTTCAGAATTGCACCTTGCAATGTGGAGATATTACTGTTTGTGCATTTACAATATTCATTGATTTTTGCCATTGAAAAACATGTTTTTCATATACCAGAAATGTTTGAAGCTACTGACTGAATGAAAGGAGCTGGCATCTCACTCTCTTTGAATCTTCTTTATCATGCTAGGATTAACAGGAAAAAGCAAAAAATTTCAGAATTGCACCTTGCAATGTGGAGATATTACTGTTTGTGCATTTACAATATTCATTGATTTTTGCCATTGAAAAACATGTTTTTCATATACCAGAAATGTTTGAAGCTACTGACTGAATGAAAGGAGCTGGCATCTCACTCTCTTTGAATCTTCTTTATCATGCTAGGATTAACAGGAAAAAGCTAAAAATTTCAGAATTGCACCGTGCAATGTGGAGATATTACTGTTTGTGCATTTACAATATTCATTGATTTTTGCCATTGAAAAACGTCCAGAAATGTTTGAAGCTACTGACTGAATGAAAGGAGCTGGCATCTCACTCTCTTTGAATCTTCTTTATCATGCTAGGATTAGCAGGAAAAAGCTAAAAATTTCGGAATTGCACCTTGCAATGTGGAGATATTACTGTTTGTGCATTTACAATATTCATTGATTTTTGCCATTGAAAAACATGTTTTTCATATACCAGAAATGTTTGAAGCTACTGACTGAATGAAAGGAGCTGGCATCTCACTCTCTTTGAATCTTCTTTATCATGCTAGGATTAACAGGAAAAAGCTAAAAATTTCAGAATTGCACCGTGCAATGTGGAGATATTACTGTTTGTGCATTTACAATATTCATTGATTTTTGCCATTGAAAAACGTCCAGAAATGTTTGAAGCTACTGACTGAATGAAAGGAGCTGGCATCTCACTCTCTTTGAATCTTCTTTATCATGCTAGGATTAGCAGGAAAAAGCTAAAAATTTCAGAATTGCACCTTGCAATGTGGAGATATTACTGTTTGTGCATTTACAATATTCATTGATTTTTGCCATTGAAAAACATGTTTTTCATATACCAGAAATGTTTGAAGCTACTGACTGAATGAAAGGAGCTGGCATCTCACTCTCTTTGAATCTTCTTTATCATGCTAGGATTAGCAGGAAAAAGCAAAAAATTTCAGAATTGCACCTTGCAATGTGGAGATATTACTGTTTGTGCATTTACAATATTCATTGATTTTTGCCATTGAAAAACGTCCAGAAATGTTTGAAGCTACTGACTGAATGAAAGGAGCTGGCATCTCACTCTCTTTGAATCTTCTTTATCATGCTAGGATTAACAGGAAAAAGCTAAAAATTTCAGAATTGCACCTTGCAATGTGGAGATATTACTGTTTGTGCATTTACAATATTCATTGATTTTTGCCATTGAAAAACATGTTTTTCATATACCAGAAATGTTTGAAGCTACTGACTGAATGAAAGGAGCTGGCATCTCACTCTCTTTGAATCTTCTTTATCATGCTAGGATTAACAGGAAAAAGCAAAAAATTTCAGAATTGCACCTTGCAATGTGGAGATATTACTGTTTGTGCATTTACAATATTCATTGATTTTTGCCATTGAAAAACATGTTTTTCATATACCAGAAATGTTTGAAGCTACTGACTGAATGAAAGGAGCTGGCATCTCACTCTCTTTGAATCTTCTTTATCATGCTAGGATTAACAGGAAAAAGCTAAAAATTTCAGAATTGCACCATGCAATGTGGAGATATTACTGTTTGTGCATTTACAATATTCATTGATTTTTGCCATTGAAAAACGTCCAGAAATGTTTGAAGCTACTGACTGAATGAAAGGAGCTGGCATCTCACTCTCTTTGAATCTTCTTTATCATGCTAGGATTAACAGGAAAAAGCAAAAAATTTCAGAATTGCACCGTGCAATGTGGAGATATTACTGTTTGTGCATTTACAATATTCATTGATTTTTGCCATTGAAAAACATGTTTTTCATATACCAGAAATGTTTGAAGCTACTGACTGAATGAAAGGAGCTGGCATCTCACTCTCTTTGAATCTTCTTTATCATGCTAGGATTAACAGGAAAAAGCAAAAAATTTCAGAATTGCACCTTGCAATGTGGAGATATTACTGTTTGTGCATTTACAATATTCATTGATTTTTGCCATTGAAAAACATGTTTTTCATATACCAGAAATGTTTGAAGCTACTGACTGAATGAAAGGAGCTGGCATCTCACTCTCTTTGAATCTTCTTTATCATGCTAGGATTAACAGGAAAAAGCAAAAAATTTCAGAATTGCACCTTGCAATGTGGAGATATTACTGTTTGTGCATTTACAATATTCATTGATTTTTGCCATTGAAAAACATGTTTTTCATATACCAGAAATGTTTGAAGCTACTGACTGAATGAAAGGAGCTGGCATCTCACTCTCTTTGAATCTTCTTTATCATGCTAGGATTAACAGGAAAAAGCTAAAAATTTCAGAATTGCACCGTGCAATGTGGAGATATTACTGTTTGTGCATTTACAATATTCATTGATTTTTGCCATTGAAAAACGTCCAGAAATGTTTGAAGCTACTGACTGAATGAAAGGAGCTGGCATCTCACTCTCTTTGAATCTTCTTTATCATGCTAGGATTAGCAGGAAAAAGCTAAAAATTTCAGAATTGCACCTTGCAATGTGGAGATATTACTGTTTGTGCATTTACAATATTCATTGATTTTTGCCATTGAAAAACATGTTTTTCATATACCAGAAATGTTTGAAGCTACTGACTGAATGAAAGGAGCTGGCATCTCACTCTCTTTGAATCTTCTTTATCATGCTAGGATTAGCAGGAAAAAGCAAAAAATTTCAGAATTGCACCTTGCAATGTGGAGATATTACTGTTTGTGCATTTACAATATTCATTGATTTTTGCCATTGAAAAACGTCCAGAAATGTTTGAAGCTACTGACTGAATGAAAGGAGCTGGCATCTCACTCTCTTTGAATCTTCTTTATCATGCTAGGATTAACAGGAAAAAGCTAAAAATTTCAGAATTGCACCGTGCAATGTGGAGATATTACTGTTTGTGCATTTACAATATTCATTGATTTTTGCCATTGAAAAACATGTTTTTCATATACCAGAAATGTTTGAAGCTACTGACTGAATGAAAGGAGCTGGCATCTCACTCTCTTTGAATCTTCTTTATCATGCTAGGATTAACAGGAAAAAGCTAAAAATTTCAGAATTGCACCGTGCAATGTGGAGATATTACTGTTTGTGCATTTACAATATTCATTGATTTTTGCCATTGAAAAACATGTTTTTCATATACCAGAAATGTTTGAAGCTACTGACTGAATGAAAGGAGCTGGCATCTCACTCTCTTTGAATATTCTTTATCATGCTAGGATTAACAGGAAAAAGCTAAAAATTTCAGAATTGCACCGTGCAATGTGGAGATATTACTGTTTGTGCATTTACAATATTCATTGATTTTTGCCATTGAAAAACATGTTTTTCATATACCAGAAATGTTTGAAGCTACTGACTGAATGAAAGGAGCTGGCATCTCACTCTCTTTGAATCTTCTTTATCATGCTAGGATTAGCAGGAAAAAGCAAAAAATTTCAGAATTGCACCTTGCAATGTGGAGATATTACTGTTTGTGCATTTACAATATTCATTGATTTTTGCCATTGAAAAACGTCCAGAAATGTTTGAAGCTACTGACTGAATGAAAGGAGCTGGCATCTCACTCTCTTTGAATCTTCTTTATCATGCTAGGATTAGCAGGAAAAAGCAAAAAATTTCAGAATTGCACCGTGCAATGTGGAGATATTACTGTTTGTGCATTTACAATATTCATTGATTTTTGCCATTGAAAAACATGTTTTTCATATACCAGAAATGTTTGAAGCTACTGACTGAATGAAAGGAGCTGGCATCTCACTCTCTTTGAATCTTCTTTATCATGCTAGGATTAACAGGAAAAAGCTAAAAATTTCAGAATTGCACCTTGCAATGTGGAGATATTACTGTTTGTGCATTTACAATATTCATTGATTTTTGCCATTGAAAAACATGTTTTTCATATACCAGAAATGTTTGAAACTACTGACTGAATGAAAGGAGCTGGCATCTCACTCTCTTTGAATCTTCTTTATCATGCTAGGATTAACAGGAAAAAGCAAAAAATTTCAGAATTGCACCTTGCAATGTGGAGATATTACTGTTTGTGCATTTACAATATTCATTGATTTTTGCCATTGAAAAACATGTTTTTCATATACCAGAAATGTTTGAAGCTACTGACTGAATGAAAGGAGCTGGCATCTCACTCTCTTTGAATCTTCTTAATCATGCTAGGATTAACAGGAAAAAGCTAAAAATTTCAGAATTGCACCGTGCAATGTGGAGATATTACTGTTTGTGCATTTACAATATTCATTGATTTTTGCCATTGAAAAACGTCCAGAAATGTTTGAAGCTACTGACTGAATGAAAGGAGCTGGCATCTCACTCTCTTTGAATCTTCTTTATCATGCTAGGATTAACAGGAAAAAGCTAAAAATTTCAGAATTGCACCTTGCAATGTGGAGATATTACTGTTTGTGCATTTACAATATTCATTGATTTTTGCCATTGAAAAACATGTTTTTCATATACCAGAAATGTTTGAAGCTACTGACTGAATGAAAGGAGCTGGCATCTCACTCTCTTTGAATCTTCTTTATCATGCTAGGATTAACAGGAAAAAGCAAAAAATTTCAGAATTGCACCTTGCAATGTGGAGATATTACTGTTTGTGCATTTACAATATTCATTGATTTTTGCCATTGAAAAACATGTTTTTCATATACCAGAAATGTTTGAAGCTACTGACTGAATGAAAGGAGCTGGCATCTCACTCTCTTTGAATCTTCTTTATCATGCTAGGATTAACAGGAAAAAGCTAAAAATTTCAGAATTGCACCGTGCAATGTGGAGATATTACTGTTTGTGCATTTACAATATTCATTGATTTTTGCCATTGAAAAACGTCCAGAAATGTTTGAAGCTACTGACTGAATGAAAGGAGCTGGCATCTCACTCTCTTTGAATCTTCTTTATCATGCTAGGATTAACAGGAAAAAGCAAAAAATTTCAGAATTGCACCGTGCAATGTGGAGATATTACTGTTTGTGCATTTACAATATTCATTGATTTTTGCCATTGAAAAACATGTTTTTCATATACCAGAAATGTTTGAAGCTACTGACTGAATGAAAGGAGCTGGCATCTCACTCTCTTTGAATCTTCTTTATCATGCTAGGATTAACAGGAAAAAGCTAAAAATTTCAGAATTGCACCTTGCAATGTGGAGATATTACTGTTTGTGCATTTACAATATTCATTGATTTTTGCCATTGAAAAACATGTTTTTCATATACCAGAAATGTTTGAAGCTACTGACTGAATGAAAGGAGCTGGCATCTCACTCTCTTTGAATCTTCTTTATCATGCTAGGATTAACAGGAAAAAGCAAAAAATTTCAGAATTGCACCTTGCAATGTGGAGATATTACTGTTTGTGCATTTACAATATTCATTGATTTTTGCCATTGAAAAACATGTTTTTCATATACCAGAAATGTTTGAAGCTACTGACTGAATGAAAGGAGCTGGCATCTCACTCTCTTTGAATCTTCTTTATCATGCTAGGATTAACAGGAAAAAGCTAAAAATTTCAGAATTGCACCGTGCAATGTGGAGATATTACTGTTTGTGCATTTACAATATTCATTGATTTTTGCCATTGAAAAACATGTTTTCATATACCAGAAATGTTTGAAGCTACTGACTGAATGAAAGGAGCTGGCATCTCACTCTCTTTGAATCTTCTTTATCATGCTAGGATTAGCAGGAAAAAGCTAAAAATTTCAGAATTGCACCTTGCAATGTGGAGATATTACTGTTTGTGCATTTACAATATTCATTGATTTTTGCCATTGAAAAACATGTTTTTCATATACCAGAAATGTTTGAAGCTACTGACTGAATGAAAGGAGCTGGCATCTCACTCTCTTTGAATCTTCTTTATCATGCTAGGATTAGCAGGAAAAAGCAAAAAATTTCAGAATTGCACCTTGCAATGTGGAGATATTACTGTTTGTGCATTTACAATATTCATTGATTTTTGCCATTGAAAAACGTCCAGAAATGTTTGAAGCTACTGACTGAATGAAAGGAGCTGGCATCTCACTCTCTTTGAATCTTCTTTATCATGCTAGGATTAACAGGAAAAAGCTAAAAATTTCAGAATTGCACCTTGCAATGTGGAGATATTACTGTTTGTGCATTTACAATATTCATTGATTTTTGCCATTGAAAAACATGTTTTTCATATACCAGAAATGTTTGAAGCTACTGACTGAATGAAAGGAGCTGGCATCTCACTCTCTTTGAATCTTCTTTATCATGCTAGGATTAGCAGGAAAAAGCAAAAAATTTCAGAATTGCACCTTGCAATGTGGAGATATTACTGTTTGTGCATTTACAATATTCATTGATTTTTGCCATTGAAAAACATGTTTTTCATATACCAGAAATGTTTGAAGCTACTGACTGAATGAAAGGAGCTGGCATCTAACTCTCTTTGAATCTTCTTTATCATGCTAGGATTAACAGGAAAAAGCTAAAAATTTCAGAATTGCACCGTGCAATGTGGAGATATTACTGTTTGTGCATTTACAATATTCATTGATTTTTGCCATTGAAAAACATGTTTTTCATATACCAGAAATGTTTGAAGCTACTGACTGAATGAAAGGAGCTGGCATCTCACTCTCTTTGAATCTTCTTTATCATGCTAGGATTAGCAGGAAAAAGCAAAAAATTTCAGAATTGCACCTTGCAATGTGGAGATATTACTGTTTGTGCATTTACAATATTCATTGATTTTTGCCATTGAAAAACGTCCAGAAATGTTTGAAGCTACTGACTGAATGAAAGGAGCTGGCATCTCACTCTCTTTGAATCTTCTTTATCATGCTAGGATTAGCAGGAAAAAGCAAAAAATTTCAGAATTGCACCGTGCAATGTGGAGATATTACTGTTTGTGCATTTACAATATTCATTGATTTTTGCCATTGAAAAACATGTTTTTCATATACCAGAAATGTTTGAAGCTACTGACTGAATGAAAGGAGCTGGCATCTCACTCTCTTTGAATCTTCTTTATCATGCTAGGATTAACAGGAAAAAGCTAAAAATTTCAGAATTGCACCTTGCAATGTGGAGATATTACTGTTTGTGCATTTACAATATTCATTGATTTTTGCCATTGAAAAACATGTTTTTCATATACCAGAAATGTTTGAAGCTACTGACTGAATGAAAGGAGCTGGCATCTCACTCTCTTTGAATCTTCTTTATCATGCTAGGATTAACAGGAAAAAGCAAAAAATTTCAGAATTGCACCTTGCAATGTGGAGATATTACTGTTTGTGCATTTACAATATTCATTGATTTTTGCCATTGAAAAACATGTTTTTCATATACCAGAAATGTTTGAAGCTACTGACTGAATGAAAGGAGCTGGCATCTCACTCTCTTTGAATCTTCTTTATCATGCTAGGATTAACAGGAAAAAGCTAAAAATTTCAGAATTGCACCGTGCAATGTGGAGATATTACTGTTTGTGCATTTACAATATTCATTGATTTTTGCCATTGAAAAACGTCCAGAAATGTTTGAAGCTACTGACTGAATGAAAGGAGCTGGCATCTCACTCTCTTTGAATCTTCTTTATCATGCTAGGATTAACAGGAAAAAGCTAAAAATTTCAGAATTGCACCGTGCAATGTGGAGATATTACTGTTTGTGCATTTACAATATTCATTGATTTTTGCCATTGAAAAACATGTTTTTCATATACCAGAAATGTTTGAAGCTACTGACTGAATGAAAGGAGCTGGCATCTCACTCTCTTTGAATCTTCTTTATCATGCTAGGATTAGCAGGAAAAAGCAAAAAATTTCAGAATTGCACCTTGCAATGTGGAGATATTACTGTTTGTGCATTTACAATATTCATTGATTTTTGCCATTGAAAAACATGTTTTTCATATACCAGAAATGTTTGAAGCTACTGACTGAATGAAAGGAGCTGGCATCTCACTCTCTTTGAATCTTCTTTATCATGCTAGGATTAACAGGAAAAAGCTAAAAATTTCAGAATTGCACCGTGCAATGTGGAGATATTACTGTTTGTGCATTTACAATATTCATTGATTTTTGCCATTGAAAAACGTCCAGAAATGTTTGAAGCTACTGACTGAATGAAAGGAGCTGGCATCTCACTCTCTTTGAATCTTCTTTATCATGCTAGGATTAACAGGAAAAAGCTAAAAATTTCAGAATTGCACCGTGCAATGTGGAGATATTACTGTTTGTGCATTTACAATATTCATTGATTTTTGCCATTGAAAAACATGTTTTTCATATACCAGAAATGTTTGAAGCTACTGACTGAATGAAAGGAGCTGGCATCTCACTCTCTTTGAATCTTCTTTATCATGCTAGGATTAGCAGGAAAAAGCAAAAAATTTCAGAATTGCACCTTGCAATGTGGAGATATTACTGTTTGTGCATTTACAATATTCATTGATTTTTGCCATTGAAAAACATGTTTTTCATATACCAGAAATGTTTGAAGCTACTGACTGAATGAAAGGAGCTGGCATCTCACTCTCTTTGAATCTTCTTTATCATGCTAGGATTAGCAGGAAAAAGCAAAAAATTTCAGAATTGCACCGTGCAATGTGGAGATATTACTGTTTGTGCATTTACAATATTCATTGATTTTTGCCATTGAAAAACGTCCAGAAATGTTTGAAGCTACTGACTGAATGAAAGGAGCTGGCATCTCACTCTCTTTGAATCTTCTTTATCATGCTAGGATTAGCAGGAAAAAGCAAAAAATTTCAGAATTGCACCGTGCAATGTGGAGATATTACTGTTTGTGCATTTACAATATTCATTGATTTTTGCCATTGAAAAACATGTTTTTCATATACCAGAAATGTTTGAAGCTACTGACTGAATGAAAGTAGCTGGCATCTCACTCTCTTTGAATCTTCTTTATCATGCTAGGATTAGCAGGAAAAAGCAAAAAATTTCAGAATTGCACCTTGCAATGTGGAGATATTACTGTTTGTGCATTTACAATATTCATTGATTTTTGCCATTGAAAAACATGTTTTTCATATACCAGAAATGTTTGAAGCTACTGACTGAATGAAAGGAGCTGGCATCTCACTCTCTTTGAATCTTCTTTATCATGCTAGGATTAACAGGAAAAAGCAAAAAATTTCAGAATTGCACCTTGCAATGTGGAGATATTACTGTTTGTGCATTTACAATATTCATTGATTTTTGCCATTGAAAAACATGTTTTTCATATACCAGAAATGTTTGAAGCTACTGACTGAATGAAAGGAGCTGGCATCTCACTCTCTTTGAATCTTCTTTATCATGCTAGGATTAACAGGAAAAAGCTAAAAATTTCAGAATTGCACCGTGCAATGTGGAGATATTACTGTTTGTGCATTTACAATATTCATTGATTTTTGCCATTGAAAAACGTCCAGAAATGTTTGAAGCTACTGACTGAATGAAAGGAGCTGGCATCTCACTCTCTTTGAATCTTCTTTATCATGCTAGGATTAACAGGAAAAAGCTAAAAATTTCAGAATTGCACCTTGCAATGTGGAGATATTACTGTTTGTGCATTTACAATATTCATTGATTTTTGCCATTGAAAAACATGTTTTTCATATACCAGAAATGTTTGAAGCTACTGACTGAATGAAAGGAGCTGGCATCTCACTCTCTTTGAATCTTCTTTATCATGCTAGGATTAACAGGAAAAAGCTAAAAATTTCAGAATTGCACCTTGCAATGTGGAGATATTACTGTTTGTGCATTTACAATATTCATTGATTTTTGCCATTGAAAAACATGTTTTTCATATACCAGAAATGTTTGAAGCTACTGACTGAATGAAAGGAGCTGGCATCTCACTCTCTTTGAATCTTCTTTATCATGCTAGGATTAACAGGAAAAAGCTAAAAATTTCAGAATTGCACCGTGCAATGTGGAGATATTACTGTTTGTGCATTTACAATATTCATTGATTTTTGCCATTGAAAAACATGTTTTTCATATACCAGAAATGTTTGAAGCTACTGACTGAATGAAAGGAGCTGGCATCTCACTCTCTTTGAATCTTCTTTATCATGCTAGGATTAGCAGGAAAAAGCAAAAAATTTCAGAATTGCACCTTGCAATGTGGAGATATTACTGTTTGTGCATTTACAATATTCATTGATTTTTGCCATTGAAAAACGTCCAGAAATGTTTGAAGCTACTGACTGAATGAAAGGAGCTGGCATCTCACTCTCTTTGAATCTTCTTTATCATGCTAGGATTAACAGGAAAAAGCTAAAAATTTCAGAATTGCACCTTGCAATGTGGAGATATTACTGTTTGTGCATTTACAATATTCATTGATTTTTGCCATTGAAAAACATGTTTTTCATATACCAGAAATGTTTGAAGCTACTGACTGAATGAAAGGAGCTGGCATCTCACTCTCTTTGAATCTTCTTTATCATGCTAGGATTAGCAGGAAAAAGCTAAAAATTTCAGAATTGCACCGTGCAATGTGGAGATATTACTGTTTGTGCATTTACAATATTCATTGATTTTTGCCATTGAAAAACATGTTTTTCATATACCAGAAATGTTTGAAGCTACTGACTGAATGAAAGGAGCTGGCATCTCACTCTCTTTGAATCTTCTTTATCATGCTAGGATTAACAGGAAAAAGCTAAAAATTTCAGAATTGCACCGTGCAATGTGGAGATATTACTGTTTGTGCATTTACAATATTCATTGATTTTTGCCATTGAAAAACATGTTTTTCATATACCAGAAATGTTTGAAGCTACTGACTGAATGAAAGGAGCTGGCATCTCACTCTCTTTGAATCTTCTTTATCATGCTAGGATTAACAGGAAAAAGCTAAAAATTTCAGAATTGCACCGTGCAATGTGGAGATATTACTGTTTGTGCATTTACAATATTCATTGATTTTTGCCATTGAAAAACATGTTTTTCATATACCAGAAATGTTTGAAGCTACTGACTGAATGAAAGGAGCTGGCATCTCACTCTCTTTGAATCTTCTTTATCATGCTAGGATTAACAGGAAAAAGCTAAAAATTTCAGAATTGCACCGTGCAATGTGGAGATATTACTGTTTGTGCATTTACAATATTCATTGATTTTTGCCATTGAAAAACATGTTTTTCATATACCAGAAATGTTTGAAGCTACTGACTGAATGAAAGGAGCTGGCATCTCACTCTCTTTGAATCTTCTTTATCATGCTAGGATTAGCAGGAAAAAGCTAAAAATTTCAGAATTGCACCTTGCAATGTGGAGATATTACTGTTTGTGCATTTACAATATTCATTGATTTTTGCCATTGAAAAACATGTTTTTCATATACCAGAAATGTTTGAAGCTACTGACTGAATGAAAGGAGCTGGCATCTCACTCTCTTTGAATCTTCTTTATCATGCTAGGATTAACAGGAAAAAGCTAAAAATTTCAGAATTGCACCGTGCAATGTGGAGATATTACTGTTTGTGCATTTACAATATTCATTGATTTTTGCCATTGAAAAACGTTTATATACCAGAAATGTTTGAAGCTACTGACTGAATGAAAGGAGCTGGCATCTCACTCTCTTTGAATCTTCTTTATCATGCTAGGATTAACAGGAAAAAGCTAAAAATTTCAGAATTGCACCTTGCAATGTGGAGATATTACTGTTTGTGCATTTACAATATTCATTGATTTTTGCCATTGAAAAACATGTTTTTCATATACCAGAAATGTTTGAAGCTACTGACTGAATGAAAGGAGCTGGCATCTCACTCTCTTTGAATCTTCTTTATCATGCTAGGATTAACAGGAAAAAGCTAAAAATTTCAGAATTGCACCTTGCAATGTGGAGATATTACTGTTTGTGCATTTACAATATTCATTGATTTTTGCCATTGAAAAACATGTTTTTCATATACCAGAAATGTTTGAAGCTACTGACTGAATGAAAGGAGCTGGCATCTCACTCTCTTTGAATCTTCTTTATCATGCTAGGATTAACAGGAAAAAGCTAAAAATTTCAGAATTGCACCTTGCAATGTGGAGATATTACTGTTTGTGCATTTACAATATTCATTGATTTTTGCCATTGAAAAACGTTTTCATATACCAGAAATGTTTGAAGCTACTGACTGAATGAAAGGAGCTGGCATCTCACTCTCTTTGAATCTTCTTTATCATGCTAGGATTAACAGGAAAAAGCTAAAAATTTCAGAATTGCACCTTGCAATGTGGAGATATTACTGTTTGTGCATTTACAATATTCATTGATTTTTGCCATTGAAAAACATGTTTTTCATATACCAGAAATGTTTGAAGCTACTGACTGAATGAAAGGAGCTGGCATCTCACTCTCTTTGAATCTTCTTTATCATGCTAGGATTAACAGGAAAAAGCTAAAAATTTCAGAATTGCACCTTGCAATGTGGAGATATTACTGTTTGTGCATTTACAATATTCATTGATTTTTGCCATTGAAAAACATGTTTTTCATATACCAGAAATGTTTGAAGCTACTGACTGAATGAAAGGAGCTGGCATCTCACTCTCTTTGAATCTTCTTTATCATGCTAGGATTAACAGGAAAAAGCTAAAAATTTCAGAATTGCACCGTGCAATGTGGAGATATTACTGTTTGTGCATTTACAATATTCATTGATTTTTGCCATTGAAAAACATGTTTTTCATATACCAGAAATGTTTGAAGCTACTGACTGAATGAAAGGAGCTGGCATCTCACTCTCTTTGAATCTTCTTTATCATGCTAGGATTAGCAGGAAAAAGCAAAAATTTCAGAATTGCACCTTGCAATGTGGAGATATTACTGTTTGTGCATTTACAATATTCATT
>NW_027368570.1:0-48865 GCF_046119375.1 Phyllobates terribilis | reverse complement strand
GTGCAATTCTGAAATTTTTTGCTTTTTTCCTGCTAATCCTAGCATGATAAAGAAGATTCAAAGAGAGTGAGATGCCAGCTCCTTTCATTCAGTCAGTAGCTTCAAACATTTCTGGTATATGAAAAACATGTTTTTCAATGGCAAAAATCAATGAATATTGTAAATGCACAAACAGTAATATCTCCACATTGCACGGTGCAATTCTGAAATTTTTAGCTTTTTCCTGTTAATCCTAGCATGATAAAGAAGATTCAAAGAGAGTGAGATGCCAGCTCCTTTCATTCAGTCAGTAGCTTCAAACATTTCTGGTATATGAAAAACATGTTTTTCAATGGCAAAAATCAATGAATATTGTAAATGCACAAACAGTAATATCTCCACATTGCAAGGTGCAATTCTGAAATTTTTTGCTTTTTTCCTGTTAATCCTAGCATGATAAAGAAGATTCAAAGAGAGTGAGATGCCAGCTCCTTTCATTCAGTCAGTACTCTTCAGCTTTCAAACATTTCTGGTATATGAAAAACATGTTTTTCAATGGCAAAAATCAATGAATATTGTAAATGCACAAACAGTAATATCTCCACATTGCAAGGTGCAATTCTGAAATTTTTTGCTTTTTCCTGCTAATCCTAGCATGATAAAGAAGATTCAAAGAGAGTGAGATGCCAGCTCCTTTCATTCAGTCAGTAGCTTCAAACATTTCTGGTATATGAAAAACATGTTTTTCAATGGCAAAAATCGATGAATATTGTAAATGCACAAACAGTAATATCTCCACATTGCACGGTGCAATTCTGAAATTTTTAGCTTTTTCCTGTTAATCCTAGCATGATAAAGAAGATTCAAAGAGAGTGAGATGCCAGCTCCTTTCATTCAGTCAGTAGCTTCAAACATTTCTGGTATATGAAAAACATGTTTTTCAATGGCAAAAATCAATGAATATTGTAAATGCACAAACAGTAATATCTCCACATTGCACGGTGCAATTCTGAAATTTTTAGCTTTTTCCTGTTAATCCTAGCATGATAAAGAAGATTCAAAGAGAGAGAGATGCCAGCTCCTTTCATTCAGTCAGTAGCTTCAAACATTTCTGGTATATGAAAAACATGTTTTTCAATGGCAAAAATCAATGAATATTGTAAATGCACAAACAGTAATATCTCCACATTGCAAGGTGCAATTCTGAAATTTTTTGCTTTTTCCTGCTAATCCTAGCATGATAAAGAAGATTCAAAGAGAGTGAGATGCCAGCTCCTTTCATTCAGTCAGTAGCTTCAAACATTTCTGGTATATGAAAAACATGTTTTTCAATGGCAAAAATCAATGAATATTGTAAATGCACAAACAGTAATATCTCCACATTGCAAGGTGCAATTCTGAAATTTTTTGCTTTTTCCTGTTAATCCTAGCATGATAAAGAAGATTCAAAGAGAGTGAGATGCCAGCTCCTTTCATTCAGTCAGTAGCTTCAAACATTTCTGGTATATGAAAAACATGTTTTTCAATGGCAAAAATCAATGAATATTGTAAATGCACAAACAGTAATATCTCCACATTGCACGGTGCAATTCTGAAATTTTTAGCTTTTTCCTGTTAATCCTAGCATGATAAAGAAGATTCAAAGAGAGAGAGATGCCAGCTCCTTTCATTCAGTCAGTAGCTTCAAACATTTCTGGTATATGAAAAACATGTTTTTCAATGGCAAAAATCAATGAATATTGTAAATGCACAAACAGTAATATCTCCACATTGCAAGGTGCAATTCTGAAATTTTTTGCTTTTTCCTGCTAATCCTAGCATGATAAAGAAGATTCAAAGAGAGTGAGATGCCAGCTCCTTTCATTCAGTCAGTAGCTTCAAACATTTCTGGTATATGAAAAACATGTTTTTCAATGGCAAAAATCAATGAATATTGTAAATGCACAAACAGTAATATCTCCACATTGCAAGGTGCAATTCTGAAATTTTTTGCTTTTTCCTGTTAATCCTAGCATGATAAAGAAGATTCAAAGAGAGTGAGATGCCAGCTCCTTTCATTCAGTCAGTAGCTTCAAACATTTCTGGTATATGAAAAACATGTTTTTCAATGGCAAAAATCAATGAATATTGTAAATGCACAAACAGTAATATCTCCACATTGCAAGGTGCAATTCTGAAATTTTTTGCTTTTTCCTGCTAATCCTAGCATGATAAAGAAGATTCAAAGAGAGTGAGATGCCAGCTCCTTTCATTCAGTCAGTAGCTTCAAACATTTCTGGTATATGAAAAACATGTTTTTCAATGGCAAAAATCAATGAATATTGTAAATGCACAAACAGTAATATCTCCACATTGCACGGTGCAATTCTGAAATTTTTAGCTTTTTCCTGTTAATCCTAGCATGATAAAGAAGATTCAAAGAGAGTGAGATGCCAGCTCCTTTCATTCAGTCAGTAGCTTCAAACATTTCTGGTATATGAAAAACATGTTTTTCAATGGCAAAAATCAATGAATATTGTAAATGCACAAACAGTAATATCTCCACATTGCAAGGTGCAATTCTGAAATTTTTTGCTTTTTCCTGCTAATCCTAGCATGATAAAGAAGATTCAAAGAGAGTGAGATGCCAGCTCCTTTCATTCAGTCAGTAGCTTCAAACATTTCTGGTATATGAAAAACAGGTTTTTCAATGGCAAAAATCAATGAATATTGTAAATGCACAAACAGTAATATCTCCACATTGCACGGTGCAATTCTGAAATTTTTAGCTTTTTCCTGTTAATCCTAGCATGATAAAGAAGATTCAAAGAGAGTGAGATGCCAGCTCCTTTCATTCAGTCAGAAGCTTCAAACATTTCTGGTATATGAAAAACATGTTTTTCAATGGCAAAAATCAATGAATATTGTAAATGCACAAACAGTAATATCTCCACATTGCAAGGTGCAATTCTGAAATTTTTTGCTTTTTCCTGTTAATCCTAGCATGATAAAGAAGATTCAAAGAGAGTGAGATGCCAGCTCCTTTCATTCAGTCAGTAGCTTCAAACATTTCTGGTATATGAAAAACATGTTTTTCAATGGCAAAAATCAATGAATATTGTAAATGCACAAAAAGTAATATCTCCACATTGCAAGGTGCAATTCTGAAATTTTTTGCTTTTTCCTGCTAATCCTAGCATGATAAAGAAGATTCAAAGAGAGTGAGATGCCAGCTCCTTTCATTCAGTCAGTAGCTTCAAACATTTCTGGTATATGAAAAACATGTTTTTCAATGGCAAAAATCAATGAATATTGTAAATGCACAAACAGTAATATCTCCACATTGCACGGTGCAATTCTGAAATTTTTAGCTTTTTCCTGTTAATCCTAGCATGATAAAGAAGATTCAAAGAGAGTGAGATGCCAGCTCCTTTCATTCAGTCAGTAGCTTCAAACATTTCTGGTATATGAAAAACATGTTTTTCAATGGCAAAAATCAATGAATATTGTAAATGCACAAACAGTAATATCTCCACATTGCAAGGTGCAATTCTGAAATTTTTTGCTTATTCCTGCTAATCCTAGCATGATAAAGAAGATTCAAAGAGAGTGAGATGCCAGCTCCTTTCATTCAGTCATTAGCTTCAAACATTTCTGGTATATGAAAAACATGTTTTTCAATGGCAAAAATCAATGAATATTGTAAATGCACAAACAGTAATATCTCCACATTGCACGGTGCAATTCTGAAATTTTTAGCTTTTTCCTGTTAATCCTAGCATGATAAAGAAGATTCAAAGAGAGTGAGATGCCAGCTCCTTTCATTCAGTCAGTAGCTTCAAACATTTCTGGTATATGAAAAACATGTTTTTCAATGGCAAAAATCAATGAATATTGTAAATGCACAAACAGTAATATCTCCACATTGCAAGGTGCAATTCTGAAATTTTTTGCTTTTTCCTGCTAATCCTAGCATGATAAAGAAGATTCAAAGAGAGTGAGATGCCAGCTCCTTTCATTCAGTCAGTAGCTTCAAACATTTCTGGTATATGAAAAACATGTTTTTCAATGGCAAAAATCAATGAATATTGTAAATGCACAAACAGTAATATCTCCACATTGCACGGTGCAATTCTGAAATTTTTAGCTTTTTCCTGTTAATCCTAGCATGATAAAGAAGATTCAAAGAGAGTGAGATGCCAGCTCCTTTCATTCAGTCAGTAGCTTCAAACATTTCTGGTATATGAAAAACATGTTTTTCAATGGCAAAAATCAATGAATATTGTAAATGCACAAACAGTAATATCTCCACATTGCAAGGTGCAATTCTGAAATTTTTTGCTTTTTCCTGTTAATCCTAGCATGATAAAGAAGATTCAAAGAGAGTGAGATGCCAGCTCCTTTCATTCAGTCAGTAGCTTCAAACATTTCTGGTATATGAAAAACATGTTTTTCAATGGCAAAAATCAATGAATATTGTAAATGCACAAACAGTAATATCTCCACATTGCACGGTGCAATTCTGAAATTTTTAGCTTTTTCCTGTTAATCCTAGCATGATAAAGAAGATTCAAAGAGAGTGAGATGCCAGCTCCTTTCATTCAGTCAGTAGCTTCAAACATTTCTGGTATATGAAAAACATGTTTTTCAATGGCAAAAATCAATGAATATTGTAAATGCACAAACAGTAATATCTCCACATTGCACGGTGCAATTCTGAAATTTTTAGCTTTTTCCTGTTAATCCTAGCATGATAAAGAAGATTCAAAGAGAGAGAGATGCCAGCTCCTTTCATTCAGTCAGTAGCTTCAAACATTTCTGGTATATGAAAAACATGTTTTTCAATGGCAAAAATCAATGAATATTGTAAATGCACAAACAGTAATATCTCCACATTGCAAGGTGCAATTCTGAAATTTTTTGCTTTTTCCTGCTAATCCTAGCATGATAAAGAAGATTCAAAGAGAGTGAGATGCCAGCTCCTTTCATTCAGTCAGTAGCTTCAAACATTTCTGGTATATGAAAAACATGTTTTTCAATGGCAAAAATCAATGAATATTGTAAATGCACAAACAGTAATATCTCCACATTGCAAGGTGCAATTCTGAAATTTTTTGCTTTTTCCTGTTAATCCTAGCATGATAAAGAAGATTCAAAGAGAGTGAGATGCCAGCTCCTTTCATTCAGTCAGTAGCTTCAAACATTTCTGGTATATGAAAAACATGTTTTTCAATGGCAAAAATCAATGAATATTGTAAATGCACAAACAGTAATATCTCCACATTGCAAGGTGCAATTCTGAAATTTTTTGCTTTTTCCTGCTAATCCTAGCATGATAAAGAAGATTCAAAGAGAGTGAGATGCCAGCTCCTTTCATTCAGTCAGTAGCTTCAAACATTTCTGGTATATGAAAAACATGTTTTTCAATGGCAAAAATCAATGAATATTGTAAATGCACAAACAGTAATATCTCCACATTGCACGGTGCAATTCTGAAATTTTTAGCTTTTTCCTGTTAATCCTAGCATGATAAAGAAGATTCAAAGAGAGTGAGATGCCAGCTCCTTTCATTCAGTCAGTAGCTTCAAACATTTCTGGTATATGAAAAACATGTTTTTCAATGGCAAAAATCAATGAATATTGTAAATGCACAAACAGTAATATCTCCACATTGCAAGGTGCAATTCTGAAATTTTTTGCTTTTTCCTGCTAATCCTAGCATGATAAAGAAGATTCAAAGAGAGTGAGATGCCAGCTCCTTTCATTCAGTCAGTAGCTTCAAACATTTCTGGTATATGAAAAACAGGTTTTTCAATGGCAAAAATCAATGAATATTGTAAATGCACAAACAGTAATATCTCCACATTGCACGGTGCAATTCTGAAATTTTTAGCTTTTTCCTGTTAATCCTAGCATGATAAAGAAGATTCAAAGAGAGTGAGATGCCAGCTCCTTTCATTCAGTCAGAAGCTTCAAACATTTCTGGTATATGAAAAACATGTTTTTCAATGGCAAAAATCAATGAATATTGTAAATGCACAAACAGTAATATCTCCACATTGCAAGGTGCAATTCTGAAATTTTTTGCTTTTTCCTGTTAATCCTAGCATGATAAAGAAGATTCAAAGAGAGTGAGATGCCAGCTCCTTTCATTCAGTCAGTAGCTTCAAACATTTCTGGTATATGAAAAACATGTTTTTCAATGGCAAAAATCAATGAATATTGTAAATGCACAAACAGTAATATCTCCACATTGCAAGGTGCAATTCTGAAATTTTTTGCTTTTTCCTGCTAATCCTAGCATGATAAAGAAGATTCAAAGAGAGTGAGATGCCAGCTCCTTTCATTCAGTCAGTAGCTTCAAACATTTCTGGTATATGAAAAACATGTTTTTCAATGGCAAAAATCAATGAATATTGTAAATGCACAAACAGTAATATCTCCACATTGCACGGTGCAATTCTGAAATTTTTAGCTTTTTCCTGTTAATCCTAGCATGATAAAGAAGATTCAAAGAGAGTGAGATGCCAGCTCCTTTCATTCAGTCAGTAGCTTCAAACATTTCTGGTATATGAAAAACATGTTTTTCAATGGCAAAAATCAATGAATATTGTAAATGCACAAACAGTAATATCTCCACATTGCAAGGTGCAATTCTGAAATTTTTTGCTTATTCCTGCTAATCCTAGCATGATAAAGAAGATTCAAAGAGAGTGAGATGCCAGCTCCTTTCATTCAGTCATTAGCTTCAAACATTTCTGGTATATGAAAAACATGTTTTTCAATGGCAAAAATCAATGAATATTGTAAATGCACAAACAGTAATATCTCCACATTGCACGGTGCAATTCTGAAATTTTTAGCTTTTTCCTGTTAATCCTAGCATGATAAAGAAGATTCAAAGAGAGTGAGATGCCAGCTCCTTTCATTCAGTCAGTAGCTTCAAACATTTCTGGTATATGAAAAACATGTTTTTCAATGGCAAAAATCAATGAATATTGTAAATGCACAAACAGTAATATCTCCACATTGCAAGGTGCAATTCTGAAATTTTTTGCTTTTTCCTGTTAATCCTAGCATGATAAAGAAGATTCAAAGAGAGTGAGATGCCAGCTCCTTTCATTCAGTCAGTAGCTTCAAACATTTCTGGTATATGAAAAACATGTTTTTCAATGGCAAAAATCAATGAATATTGTAAATGCACAAACAGTAATATCTCCACATTGCAAGGTGCAATTCTGAAATTTTTTGCTTTTTCCTGCTAATCCTAGCATGATAAAGAAGATTCAAAGAGAGTGAGATGCCAGCTCCTTTCATTCAGTCAGTAGCTTCAAACATTTCTGGTATATGAAAAACATGTTTTTCAATGGCAAAAATCAATGAATATTGTAAATGCACAAACAGTAATATCTCCACATTGCACGGTGCAATTCTGAAATTTTTAGCTTTTTCCTGTTAATCCTAGCATGATAAAGAAGATTCAAAGAGAGTGAGATGCCAGCTCCTTTCATTCAGTCAGTAGCTTCAAACATTTCTGGTATATGAAAAACATGTTTTTCAATGGCAAAAATCAATGAATATTGTAAATGCACAAACAGTAATATCTCCACATTGCAAGGTGCAATTCTGAAATTTTTTGCTTTTTCCTGTTAATCCTAGCATGATAAAGAAGATTCAAAGAGAGTGAGATGCCAGCTCCTTTCATTCAGTCAGTAGCTTCAAACATTTCTGGTATATGAAAAACATGTTTTTCAATGGCAAAAATCAATGAATATTGTAAATGCACAAACAGTAATATCTCCACATTGCAAGGTGCAATTCTGAAATTTTTTGCTTTTTCCTGCTAATCCTAGCATGATAAAGAAGATTCAAAGAGAGTGAGATGCCAGCTCCTTTCATTCAGTCAGTAGCTTCAAACATTTCTGGTATATGAAAAACATGTTTTTCAATGGCAAAAATCGATGAATATTGTAAATGCACAAACAGTAATATCTCCACATTGCACGGTGCAATTCTGAAATTTTTAGCTTTTTCCTGTTAATCCTAGCATGATAAAGAAGATTCAAAGAGAGTGAGATGCCAGCTCCTTTCATTCAGTCAGTAGCTTCAAACATTTCTGGTATATGAAAAACATGTTTTTCAATGGCAAAAATCAATGAATATTGTAAATGCACAAACAGTAATATCTCCACATTGCACGGTGCAATTCTGAAATTTTTAGCTTTTTCCTGTTAATCCTAGCATGATAAAGAAGATTCAAAGAGAGTGAGATGCCAGCTCCTTTCATTCAGTCAGTAGCTTCAAACATTTCTGGTATATGAAAAACATGTTTTTCAATGGCAAAAATCAATGAATATTGTAAATGCACAAACAGTAATATCTCCACATTGCACGGTGCAATTCTGAAATTTTTAGCTTTTTCCTGTTAATCCTAGCATGATAAAGAAGATTCAAAGAGAGTGAGATGCCAGCTCCTTTCATTCAGTCAGTAGCTTCAAACATTTCTGGTATATGAAAAACATGTTTTTCAATGGCAAAAATCAATGAATATTGTAAATGCACAAACAGTAATATCTCCACATTGCAAGGTGCAATTCTGAAATTTTTTGCTTTTTCCTGCTAATCCTAGCATGATAAAGAAGATTCAAAGAGAGTGAGATGCCAGCTCCTTTCATTCAGTCAGTAGCTTCAAACATTTCTGGTATATGAAAAACATGTTTTTCAATGGCAAAAATCAATGAATATTGTAAATGCACAAACAGTAATATCTCCACATTGCAAGGTGCAATTCTGAAATTTTTTGCTTTTTCCTGTTAATCCTAGCATGATAAAGAAGATTCAAAGAGAGTGAGATGCCAGCTCCTTTCATTCAGTCAGTAGCTTCAAACATTTCTGGTATATGAAAAACATGTTTTTCAATGGCAAAAATCAATGAATATTGTAAATGCACAAACAGTAATATCTCCACATTGCAAGGTGCAATTCTGAAATTTTTTGCTTTTTCCTGCTAATCCTAGCATGATAAAGAAGATTCAAAGAGAGTGAGATGCCAGCTCCTTTCATTCAGTCAGTAGCTTCAAACATTTCTGGTATATGAAAAACATGTTTTTCAATGGCAAAAATCAATGAATATTGTAAATGCACAAACAGTAATATCTCCACATTGCACGGTGCAATTCTGAAATTTTTAGCTTTTTCCTGTTAATCCTAGCATGATAAAGAAGATTCAAAGAGAGTGAGATGCCAGCTCCTTTCATTCAGTCAGTAGCTTCAAACATTTCTGGTATATGAAAAACATGTTTTTCAATGGCAAAAATCAATGAATATTGTAAATGCACAAACAGTAATATCTCCACATTGCAAGGTGCAATTCTGAAATTTTTTGCTTTTTCCTGCTAATCCTAGCATGATAAAGAAGATTCAAAGAGAGTGAGATGCCAGCTCCTTTCATTCAGTCAGTAGCTTCAAACATTTCTGGTATATGAAAAACAGGTTTTTCAATGGCAAAAATCAATGAATATTGTAAATGCACAAACAGTAATATCTCCACATTGCACGGTGCAATTCTGAAATTTTTAGCTTTTTCCTGTTAATCCTAGCATGATAAAGAAGATTCAAAGAGAGTGAGATGCCAGCTCCTTTCATTCAGTCAGTAGCTTCAAACATTTCTGGTATATGAAAAACATGTTTTTCAATGGCAAAAATCAATGAATATTGTAAATGCACAAACAGTAATATCTCCACATTGCAAGGTGCAATTCTGAAATTTTTTGCTTATTCCTGCTAATCCTAGCATGATAAAGAATATTCAAAGAGAGTGAGATGCCAGCTCCTTTCATTCAGTCATTAGCTTCAAACATTTCTGGTATATGAAAAACATGTTTTTCAATGGCAAAAATCAATGAATATTGTAAATGCACAAACAGTAATATCTCCACATTGCACGGTGCAATTCTGAAATTTTTAGCTTTTTCCTGTTAATCCTAGCATGATAAAGAAGATTCAAAGAGAGTGAGATGCCAGCTCCTTTCATTCAGTCAGTAGCTTCAAACATTTCTGGTATATGAAAAACATGTTTTTCAATGGCAAAAATCAATGAATATTGTAAATGCACAAACAGTAATATCTCCACATTGCAAGGTGCAATTCTGAAATTTTTTGCTTTTTCCTGCTAATCCTAGCATGATAAAGAAGATTCAAAGAGAGTGAGATGCCAGCTCCTTTCATTCAGTCAGTAGCTTCAAACATTTCTGGTATATGAAAAACATGTTTTTCAATGGCAAAAATCAATGAATATTGTAAATGCACAAACAGTAATATCTCCACATTGCACGGTGCAATTCTGAAATTTTTAGCTTTTTCCTGTTAATCCTAGCATGATAAAGAAGATTCAAAGAGAGTGAGATGCCAGCTCCTTTCATTCAGTCAGTAGCTTCAAACATTTCTGGTATATGAAAAACATGTTTTTCAATGGCAAAAATCAATGAATATTGTAAATGCACAAACAGTAATATCTCCACATTGCAAGGTGCAATTCTGAAATTTTTTGCTTTTTCCTGTTAATCCTAGCATGATAAAGAAGATTCAAAGAGAGTGAGATGCCAGCTCCTTTCATTCAGTCAGTAGCTTCAAACATTTCTGGTATATGAAAAACATGTTTTTCAATGGCAAAAATCAATGAATATTGTAAATGCACAAACAGTAATATCTCCACATTGCAAGGTGCAATTCTGAAATTTTTTGCTTTTTCCTGCTAATCCTAGCATGATAAAGAAGATTCAAAGAGAGTGAGATGCCAGCTCCTTTCATTCAGTCAGTAGCTTCAAACATTTCTGGTATATGAAAAACATGTTTTTCAATGGCAAAAATCAATGAATATTGTAAATGCACAAACAGTAATATCTCCACATTGCACGGTGCAATTCTGAAATTTTTAGCTTTTTCCTGTTAATCCTAGCATGATAAAGAAGATTCAAAGAGAGTGAGATGCCAGCTCCTTTCATTCAGTCAGTAGCTTCAAACATTTCTGGTATATGAAAAACATGTTTTTCAATGGCAAAAATCAATGAATATTGTAAATGCACAAACAGTAATATCTCCACATTGCAAGGTGCAATTCTGAAATTTTTTGCTTTTTCCTGCTAATCCTAGCATGATAAAGAAGATTCAAAGAGAGTGAGATGCCAGCTCCTTTCATTCAGTCAGTAGCTTCAAACATTTCTGGTATATGAAAAACATGTTTTTCAATGGCAAAAATCAATGAATATTGTAAATGCACAAACAGTAATATCTCCACATTGCACGGTGCAATTCTGAAATTTTTAGCTTTTTCCTGTTAATCCTAGCATGATAAAGAAGATTCAAAGAGAGTGAGATGCCAGCTCCTTTCATTGTCAGTAGCTTCAAACATTTCTGGTATATGAAAAACATGTTTTTCAATGGCAAAAATCAATGAATATTGTAAATGCACAAACAGTAATATCTCCACATTGCAAGGTGCAATTCTGAAATTTTTTGCTTATTCCTGCTAATCCTAGCATGATAAAGAAGATTCAAAGAGAGTGAGATGCCAGCTCCTTTCATTCAGTCATTAGCTTCAAACATTTCTGGTATATGAAAAACATGTTTTTCAATGGCAAAAATCAATGAATATTGTAAATGCACAAACAGTAATATCTCCACATTGCACGGTGCAATTCTGAAATTTTTAGCTTTTTCCTGTTAATCCTAGCATGATAAAGAAGATTCAAAGAGAGTGAGATGCCAGCTCCTTTCATTCAGTCAGTAGCTTCAAACATTTCTGGTATATGAAAAACATGTTTTTCAATGGCAAAAATCAATGAATATTGTAAATGCACAAACAGTAATATCTCCACATTGCAAGGTGCAATTCTGAAATTTTTTGCTTTTTCCTGCTAATCCTAGCATGATAAAGAAGATTCAAAGAGAGTGAGATGCCAGCTCCTTTCATTCAGTCAGTAGCTTCAAACATTTCTGGTATATGAAAAACATGTTTTTCAATAGCAAAAATCAATGAATATTGTAAATGCACAAACAGTAATATCTCCACATTGCACGGTGCAATTCTGAAATTTTTAGCTTTTTCCTGTTAATCCTAGCATGATAAAGAAGATTCAAAGAGAGTGAGATGCCAGCTCCTTTCATTCAGTCAGTAGCTTCAAACATTTCTGGTATATGAAAAACATGTTTTTCAATGGCAAAAATCAATGAATATTGTAAATGCACAAACAGTAATATCTCCACATTGCAAGGTGCAATTCTGAAATTTTTTGCTTTTTCCTGTTAATCCTAGCATGATAAAGAAGATTCAAAGAGAGTGAGATGCCAGCTCCTTTCATTCAGTCAGTAGCTTCAAACATTTCTGGTATATGAAAAACATGTTTTTCAATGGCAAAAATCAATGAATATTGTAAATGCACAAACAGTAATATCTCCACATTGCAAGGTGCAATTCTGAAATTTTTTGCTTTTTCCTGCTAATCCTAGCATGATAAAGAAGATTCAAAGAGAGTGAGATGCCAGCTCCTTTCATTCAGTCAGTAGCTTCAAACATTTCTGGTATATGAAAAACATGTTTTTCAATGGCAAAAATCAATGAATATTGTAAATGCACAAACAGTAATATCTCCACATTGCACGGTGCAATTCTGAAATTTTTAGCTTTTTCCTGTTAATCCTAGCATGATAAAGAAGATTCAAAGAGAGTGAGATGCCAGCTCCTTTCATTCAGTCAGTAGCTTCAAACATTTCTGGTATATGAAAAACATGTTTTTCAATGGCAAAAATCAATGAATATTGTAAATGCACAAACAGTAATATCTCCACATTGCAAGGTGCAATTCTGAAATTTTTTGCTTTTTCCTGTTAATCCTAGCATGATAAAGAAGATTCAAAGAGAGTGAGATGCCAGCTCCTTTCATTCAGTCAGTAGCTTCAAACATTTCTGGTATATGAAAAACATGTTTTTCAATGGCAAAAATCAATGAATATTGTAAATGCACAAACAGTAATATCTCCACATTGCAAGGTGCAATTCTGAAATTTTTTGCTTTTTCCTGCTAATCCTAGCATGATAAAGAAGATTCAAAGAGAGTGAGATGCCAGCTCCTTTCATTCAGTCAGTAGCTTCAAACATTTCTGGTATATGAAAAACATGTTTTTCAATGGCAAAAATCGATGAATATTGTAAATGCACAAACAGTAATATCTCCACATTGCACGGTGCAATTCTGAAATTTTTAGCTTTTTCCTGTTAATCCTAGCATGATAAAGAAGATTCAAAGAGAGTGAGATGCCAGCTCCTTTCATTCAGTCAGTAGCTTCAAACATTTCTGGTATATGAAAAACATGTTTTTCAATGGCAAAAATCAATGAATATTGTAAATGCACAAACAGTAATATCTCCACATTGCACGGTGCAATTCTGAAATTTTTAGCTTTTTCCTGTTAATCCTAGCATGATAAAGAAGATTCAAAGAGAGAGAGATGCCAGCTCCTTTCATTCAGTCAGTAGCTTCAAACATTTCTGGTATATGAAAAACATGTTTTTCAATGGCAAAAATCAATGAATATTGTAAATGCACAAACAGTAATATCTCCACATTGCACGGTGCAATTCTGAAATTTTTAGCTTTTTCCTGTTAATCCTAGCATGATAAAGAAGATTCAAAGAGAGTGAGATGCCAGCTCCTTTCATTCAGTCAGTAGCTTCAAACATTTCTGGTATATGAAAAACATGTTTTTCAATGGCAAAAATCAATGAATATTGTAAATGCACAAACAGTAATATCTCCACATTGCAAGGTGCAATTCTGAAATTTTTTGCTTTTTCCTGTTAATCCTAGCATGATAAAGAAGATTCAAAGAGAGTGAGATGCCAGCTCCTTTCATTCAGTCAGTAGCTTCAAACATTTCTGGTATATGAAAAACATGTTTTTCAATGGCAAAAATCAATGAATATTGTAAATGCACAAACAGTAATATCTCCACATTGCAAGGTGCAATTCTGAAATTTTTTGCTTTTTCCTGCTAATCCTAGCATGATAAAGAAGATTCAAAGAGAGTGAGATGCCAGCTCCTTTCATTCAGTCAGTAGCTTCAAACATTTCTGGTATATGAAAAACATGTTTTTCAATGGCAAAAATCGATGAATATTGTAAATGCACAAACAGTAATATCTCCACATTGCACGGTGCAATTCTGAAATTTTTAGCTTTTTCCTGTTAATCCTAGCATGATAAAGAAGATTCAAAGAGAGTGAGATGCCAGCTCCTTTCATTCAGTCAGTAGCTTCAAACATTTCTGGTATATGAAAAACATGTTTTTCAATGGCAAAAATCGATGAATATTGTAAATGCACAAACAGTAATATCTCCACATTGCACGGTGCAATTCTGAAATTTTTAGCTTTTTCCTGTTAATCCTAGCATGATAAAGAAGATTCAAAGAGAGTGAGATGCCAGCTCCTTTCATTCAGTCAGTAGCTTCAAACATTTCTGGTATATGAAAAACATGTTTTTCAATGGCAAAAATCAATGAATATTGTAAATGCACAAACAGTAATATCTCCACATTGCACGGTGCAATTCTGAAATTTTTAGCTTTTTCCTGTTAATCCTAGCATGATAAAGAAGATTCAAAGAGAGTGAGATGCCAGCTCCTTTCATTCAGTCAGTAGCTTCAAACATTTCTGGTATATGAAAAACATGTTTTTCAATGGCAAAAATCAATGAATATTGTAAATGCACAAACAGTAATATCTCCACATTGCAAGGTGCAATTCTGAAATTTTTTGCTTTTTCCTGCTAATCCTAGCATGATAAAGAAGATTCAAAGAGAGTGAGATGCCAGCTCCTTTCATTCAGTCAGTAGCTTCAAACATTTCTGGTATATGAAAAACATGTTTTTCAATGGCAAAAATCAATGAATATTGTAAATGCACAAACAGTAATATCTCCACATTGCAAGGTGCAATTCTGAAATTTTTTGCTTTTTCCTGTTAATCCTAGCATGATAAAGAAGATTCAAAGAGAGTGAGATGCCAGCTCCTTTCATTCAGTCAGTAGCTTCAAACATTTCTGGTATATGAAAAACATGTTTTTCAATGGCAAAAATCAATGAATATTGTAAATGCACAAACAGTAATATCTCCACATTGCAAGGTGCAATTCTGAAATTTTTTGCTTTTTCCTGCTAATCCTAGCATGATAAAGAAGATTCAAAGAGAGTGAGATGCCAGCTCCTTTCATTCAGTCAGTAGCTTCAAACATTTCTGGTATATGAAAAACATGTTTTTCAATGGCAAAAATCAATGAATATTGTAAATGCACAAACAGTAATATCTCCACATTGCACGGTGCAATTCTGAAATTTTTAGCTTTTTCCTGTTAATCCTAGCATGATAAAGAAGATTCAAAGAGAGTGAGATGCCAGCTCCTTTCATTCAGTCAGTAGCTTCAAACATTTCTGGTATATGAAAAACATGTTTTTCAATGGCAAAAATCAATGAATATTGTAAATGCACAAACAGTAATATCTCCACATTGCAAGGTGCAATTCTGAAATTTTTTGCTTTTTCCTGCTAATCCTAGCATGATAAAGAAGATTCAAAGAGAGTGAGATGCCAGCTCCTTTCATTCAGTCAGTAGCTTCAAACATTTCTGGTATATGAAAAACAGGTTTTTCAATGGCAAAAATCAATGAATATTGTAAATGCACAAACAGTAATATCTCCACATTGCACGGTGCAATTCTGAAATTTTTAGCTTTTTCCTGTTAATCCTAGCATGATAAAGAAGATTCAAAGAGAGTGAGATGCCAGCTCCTTTCATTCAGTCAGAAGCTTCAAACATTTCTGGTATATGAAAAACATGTTTTTCAATGGCAAAAATCAATGAATATTGTAAATGCACAAACAGTAATATCTCCACATTGCAAGGTGCAATTCTGAAATTTTTTGCTTTTTCCTGTTAATCCTAGCATGATAAAGAAGATTCAAAGAGAGTGAGATGCCAGCTCCTTTCATTCAGTCAGTAGCTTCAAACATTTCTGGTATATGAAAAACATGTTTTTCAATGGCAAAAATCAATGAATATTGTAAATGCACAAACAGTAATATCTCCACATTGCAAGGTGCAATTCTGAAATGTTTTGCTTTTTCCTGCTAATCCTAGCATGATAAAGAAGATTCAAAGAGAGTGAGATGCCAGCTCCTTTCATTCAGTCAGTAGCTTCAAACATTTCTGGTATATGAAAAACATGTTTTTCAATGGCAAAAATCAATGAATATTGTAAATGCACAAACAGTAATATCTCCACATTGCACGGTGCAATTCTGAAATTTTTAGCTTTTTCCTGTTAATCCTAGCATGATAAAGAAGATTCAAAGAGAGTGAGATGCCAGCTCCTTTCATTCAGTCAGTAGCTTCAAACATTTCTGGTATATGAAAAACATGTTTTTCAATGGCAAAAATCAATGAATATTGTAAATGCACAAACAGTAATATCTCCACATTGCAAGGTGCAATTCTGAAATTTTTTGCTTATTCCTGCTAATCCTAGCATGATAAAGAATATTCAAAGAGAGTGAGATGCCAGCTCCTTTCATTCAGTCATTAGCTTCAAACATTTCTGGTATATGAAAAACATGTTTTTCAATGGCAAAAATCAATGAATATTGTAAATGCACAAACAGTAATATCTCCACATTGCACGGTGCAATTCTGAAATTTTTAGCTTTTTCCTGTTAATCCTAGCATGATAAAGAAGGTTCAAAGAGAGTGAGATGCCAGCTCCTTTCATTCAGTCAGTAGCTTCAAACATTTCTGGTATATGAAAAACATGTTTTTCAATGGCAAAAATCAATGAATATTGTAAATGCACAAACAGTAATATCTCCACATTGCAAGGTGCAATTCTGAAATTTTTTGCTTTTTCCTGCTAATCCTAGCATGATAAAGAAGATTCAAAGAGAGTGAGATGCCAGCTCCTTTCATTCAGTCAGTAGCTTCAAACATTTCTGGTATATGAAAAACATGTTTTTCAATGGCAAAAATCAATGAATATTGTAAATGCACAAACAGTAATATCTCCACATTGCACGGTGCAATTCTGAAATTTTTAGCTTTTTCCTGTTAATCCTAGCATGATAAAGAAGATTCAAAGAGAGTGAGATGCCAGCTCCTTTCATTCAGTCAGTAGCTTCAAACATTTCTGGTATATGAAAAACATGTTTTTCAATGGCAAAAATCAATGAATATTGTAAATGCACAAACAGTAATATCTCCACATTGCAAGGTGCAATTCTGAAATTTTTTGCTTTTTCCTGTTAATCCTAGCATGATAAAGAAGATTCAAAGAGAGTGAGATGCCAGCTCCTTTCATTCAGTCAGTAGCTTCAAACATTTCTGGTATATGAAAAACATGTTTTTCAATGGCAAAAATCAATGAATATTGTAAATGCACAAACAGTAATATCTCCACATTGCAAGGTGCAATTCTGAAATTTTTTGCTTTTTCCTGCTAATCCTAGCATGATAAAGAAGATTCAAAGAGAGTGAGATGCCAGCTCCTTTCATTCAGTCAGTAGCTTCAAACATTTCTGGTATATGAAAAACATGTTTTTCAATGGCAAAAATCAATGAATATTGTAAATGCACAAACAGTAATATCTCCACATTGCACGGTGCAATTCTGAAATTTTTAGCTTTTTCCTGTTAATCCTAGCATGATAAAGAAGATTCAAAGAGAGTGAGATGCCAGCTCCTTTCATTCAGTCAGTAGCTTCAAACATTTCTGGTATATGAAAAACATGTTTTTCAATGGCAAAAATCAATGAATATTGTAAATGCACAAACAGTAATATCTCCACATTGCAAGGTGCAATTCTGAAATTTTTTGCTTTTTCCTGTTAATCCTAGCATGATAAAGAAGATTCAAAGAGAGTGAGATGCCAGCTCCTTTCATTCAGTCAGTAGCTTCAAACATTTCTGGTATATGAAAAACATGTTTTTCAATGGCAAAAATCAATGAATATTGTAAATGCACAAACAGTAATATCTCCACATTGCAAGGTGCAATTCTGAAATTTTTTGCTTTTTCCTGCTAATCCTAGCATGATAAAGAAGATTCAAAGAGAGTGAGATGCCAGCTCCTTTCATTCAGTCAGTAGCTTCAAACATTTCTGGTATATGAAAAACATGTTTTTCAATGGCAAAAATCAATGAATATTGTAAATGCACAAACAGTAATATCTCCACATTGCACGGTGCAATTCTGAAATTTTTAGCTTTTTCCTGTTAATCCTAGCATGATAAAGAAGATTCAAAGAGAGTGAGATGCCAGCTCCTTTCATTCAGTCAGTAGCTTCAAACATTTCTGGTATATGAAAAACATGTTTTTCAATGGCAAAAATCAATGAATATTGTAAATGCACAAACAGTAATATCTCCACATTGCAAGGTGCAATTCTGAAATTTTTTGCTTTTTCCTGCTAATCCTAGCATGATAAAGAAGATTCAAAGAGAGTGAGATGCCAGCTCCTTTCATTCAGTCAGTAGCTTCAAACATTTCTGGTATATGAAAAACATGTTTTTCAATGGCAAAAATCAATGAATATTGTAAATGCACAAACAGTAATATCTCCACATTGCACGGTGCAATTCTGAAATTTTTAGCTTTTTCCTGTTAATCCTAGCATGATAAAGAAGATTCAAAGAGAGTGAGATGCCAGCTCCTTTCATTGTCAGTAGCTTCAAACATTTCTGGTATATGAAAAACATGTTTTTCAATGGCAAAAATCAATGAATATTGTAAATGCACAAACAGTAATATCTCCACATTGCAAGGTGCAATTCTGAAATTTTTTGCTTATTCCTGCTAATCCTAGCATGATAAAGAAGATTCAAAGAGAGTGAGATGCCAGCTCCTTTCATTCAGTCATTAGCTTCAAACATTTCTGGTATATGAAAAACATGTTTTTCAATGGCAAAAATCAATGAATATTGTAAATGCACAAACAGTAATATCTCCACATTGCACGGTGCAATTCTGAAATTTTTAGCTTTTTCCTGTTAATCCTAGCATGATAAAGAAGATTCAAAGAGAGTGAGATGCCAGCTCCTTTCATTCAGTCAGTAGCTTCAAACATTTCTGGTATATGAAAAACATGTTTTTCAATGGCAAAAATCAATGAATATTGTAAATGCACAAACAGTAATATCTCCACATTGCAAGGTGCAATTCTGAAATTTTTTGCTTTTTCCTGCTAATCCTAGCATGATAAAGAAGATTCAAAGAGAGTGAGATGCCAGCTCCTTTCATTCAGTCAGTAGCTTCAAACATTTCTGGTATATGAAAAACATGTTTTTCAATAGCAAAAATCAATGAATATTGTAAATGCACAAACAGTAATATCTCCACATTGCACGGTGCAATTCTGAAATTTTTAGCTTTTTCCTGTTAATCCTAGCATGATAAAGAAGATTCAAAGAGAGTGAGATGCCAGCTCCTTTCATTCAGTCAGTAGCTTCAAACATTTCTGGTATATGAAAAACATGTTTTTCAATGGCAAAAATCAATGAATATTGTAAATGCACAAACAGTAATATCTCCACATTGCAAGGTGCAATTCTGAAATTTTTTGCTTTTTCCTGTTAATCCTAGCATGATAAAGAAGATTCAAAGAGAGTGAGATGCCAGCTCCTTTCATTCAGTCAGTAGCTTCAAACATTTCTGGTATATGAAAAACATGTTTTTCAATGGCAAAAATCAATGAATATTGTAAATGCACAAACAGTAATATCTCCACATTGCAAGGTGCAATTCTGAAATTTTTTGCTTTTTCCTGCTAATCCTAGCATGATAAAGAAGATTCAAAGAGAGTGAGATGCCAGCTCCTTTCATTCAGTCAGTAGCTTCAAACATTTCTGGTATATGAAAAACATGTTTTTCAATGGCAAAAATCAATGAATATTGTAAATGCACAAACAGTAATATCTCCACATTGCACGGTGCAATTCTGAAATTTTTAGCTTTTTCCTGTTAATCCTAGCATGATAAAGAAGATTCAAAGAGAGTGAGATGCCAGCTCCTTTCATTCAGTCAGTAGCTTCAAACATTTCTGGTATATGAAAAACATGTTTTTCAATGGCAAAAATCAATGAATATTGTAAATGCACAAACAGTAATATCTCCACATTGCAAGGTGCAATTCTGAAATTTTTTGCTTTTTCCTGTTAATCCTAGCATGATAAAGAAGATTCAAAGAGAGTGAGATGCCAGCTCCTTTCATTCAGTCAGTAGCTTCAAACATTTCTGGTATATGAAAAACATGTTTTTCAATGGCAAAAATCAATGAATATTGTAAATGCACAAACAGTAATATCTCCACATTGCAAGGTGCAATTCTGAAATTTTTTGCTTTTTCCTGCTAATCCTAGCATGATAAAGAAGATTCAAAGAGAGTGAGATGCCAGCTCCTTTCATTCAGTCAGTAGCTTCAAACATTTCTGGTATATGAAAAACATGTTTTTCAATGGCAAAAATCGATGAATATTGTAAATGCACAAACAGTAATATCTCCACATTGCACGGTGCAATTCTGAAATTTTTAGCTTTTTCCTGTTAATCCTAGCATGATAAAGAAGATTCAAAGAGAGTGAGATGCCAGCTCCTTTCATTCAGTCAGTAGCTTCAAACATTTCTGGTATATGAAAAACATGTTTTTCAATGGCAAAAATCAATGAATATTGTAAATGCACAAACAGTAATATCTCCACATTGCACGGTGCAATTCTGAAATTTTTAGCTTTTTCCTGTTAATCCTAGCATGATAAAGAAGATTCAAAGAGAGAGAGATGCCAGCTCCTTTCATTCAGTCAGTAGCTTCAAACATTTCTGGTATATGAAAAACATGTTTTTCAATGGCAAAAATCAATGAATATTGTAAATGCACAAACAGTAATATCTCCACATTGCAAGGTGCAATTCTGAAATTTTTTGCTTTTTCCTGCTAATCCTAGCATGATAAAGAAGATTCAAAGAGAGTGAGATGCCAGCTCCTTTCATTCAGTCAGTAGCTTCAAACATTTCTGGTATATGAAAAACATGTTTTTCAATGGCAAAAATCAATGAATATTGTAAATGCACAAACAGTAATATCTCCACATTGCAAGGTGCAATTCTGAAATTTTTTGCTTTTTCCTGTTAATCCTAGCATGATAAAGAAGATTCAAAGAGAGTGAGATGCCAGCTCCTTTCATTCAGTCAGTAGCTTCAAACATTTCTGGTATATGAAAAACATGTTTTTTAATGGCAAAAATCAATGAATATTGTAAATGCACAAACAGTAATATCTCCACATTGCAAGGTGCAATTCTGAAATTTTTTGCTTTTTCCTGCTAATCCTAGCATGATAAAGAAGATTCAAAGAGAGTGAGATGCCAGCTCCTTTCATTCAGTCAGTAGCTTCAAACATTTCTGGTATATGAAAAACATGTTTTTCAATGGCAAAAATCAATGAATATTGTAAATGCACAAACAGTAATATCTCCACATTGCACGGTGCAATTCTGAAATTTTTAGCTTTTTCCTGTTAATCCTAGCATGATAAAGAAGATTCAAAGAGAGTGAGATGCCAGCTCCTTTCATTCAGTCAGTAGCTTCAAACATTTCTGGTATATGAAAAACATGTTTTTCAATGGCAAAAATCAATGAATATTGTAAATGCACAAACAGTAATATCTCCACATTGCAAGGTGCAATTCTGAAATTTTTTGCTTTTTCCTGCTAATCCTAGCATGATAAAGAAGATTCAAAGAGAGTGAGATGCCAGCTCCTTTCATTCAGTCAGTAGCTTCAAACATTTCTGGTATATGAAAAACAGGTTTTTCAATGGCAAAAATCAATGAATATTGTAAATGCACAAACAGTAATATCTCCACATTGCACGGTGCAATTCTGAAATTTTTAGCTTTTTCCTGTTAATCCTAGCATGATAAAGAAGATTCAAAGAGAGTGAGATGCCAGCTCCTTTCATTCAGTCAGAAGCTTCAAACATTTCTGGTATATGAAAAACATGTTTTTCAATGGCAAAAATCAATGAATATTGTAAATGCACAAACAGTAATATCTCCACATTGCAAGGTGCAATTCTGAAATTTTTTGCTTTTTCCTGTTAATCCTAGCATGATAAAGAAGATTCAAAGAGAGTGAGATGCCAGCTCCTTTCATTCAGTCAGTAGCTTCAAACATTTCTGGTATATGAAAAACATGTTTTTCAATGGCAAAAATCAATGAATATTGTAAATGCACAAACAGTAATATCTCCACATTGCAAGGTGCAATTCTGAAATTTTTTGCTTTTTCCTGCTAATCCTAGCATGATAAAGAAGATTCAAAGAGAGTGAGATGCCAGCTCCTTTCATTCAGTCAGTAGCTTCAAACATTTCTGGTATATGAAAAACATGTTTTTCAATGGCAAAAATCAATGAATATTGTAAATGCACAAACAGTAATATCTCCACATTGCACGGTGCAATTCTGAAATTTTTAGCTTTTTCCTGTTAATCCTAGCATGATAAAGAAGATTCAAAGAGAGTGAGATGCCAGCTCCTTTCATTCAGTCAGTAGCTTCAAACATTTCTGGTATATGAAAAACATGTTTTTCAATGGCAAAAATCAATGAATATTGTAAATGCACAAACAGTAATATCTCCACATTGCAAGGTGCAATTCTGAAATTTTTTGCTTATTCCTGCTAATCCTAGCATGATAAAGAAGATTCAAAGAGAGTGAGATGCCAGCTCCTTTCATTCAGTCATTAGCTTCAAACATTTCTGGTATATGAAAAACATGTTTTTCAATGGCAAAAATCAATGAATATTGTAAATGCACAAACAGTAATATCTCCACATTGCACGGTGCAATTCTGAAATTTTTAGCTTTTTCCTGTTAATCCTAGCATGATAAAGAAGATTCAAAGAGAGTGAGATGCCAGCTCCTTTCATTCAGTCAGTAGCTTCAAACATTTCTGGTATATGAAAAACATGTTTTTCAATGGCAAAAATCAATGAATATTGTAAATGCACAAACAGTAATATCTCCACATTGCACGGTGCAATTCTGAAATTTTTAGCTTTTTCCTGTTAATCCTAGCATGATAAAGAAGATTCAAAGAGAGTGAGATGCCAGCTCCTTTCATTCAGTCAGTAGCTTCAAACATTTCTGGTATATGAAAAACATGTTTTTCAATGGCAAAAATCAATGAATATTGTAAATGCACAAACAGTAATATCTCCACATTGCAAGGTGCAATTCTGAAATTTTTTGCTTTTTCCTGTTAATCCTAGCATGATAAAGAAGATTCAAAGAGAGTGAGATGCCAGCTCCTTTCATTCAGTCAGTAGCTTCAAACATTTCTGGTATATGAAAAACATGTTTTTCAATGGCAAAAATCAATGAATATTGTAAATGCACAAACAGTAATATCTCCACATTGCAAGGTGCAATTCTGAAATTTTTTGCTTTTTCCTGCTAATCCTAGCATGATAAAGAAGATTCAAAGAGAGTGAGATGCCAGCTCCTTTCATTCAGTCAGTAGCTTCAAACATTTCTGGTATATGAAAAACATGTTTTTCAATGGCAAAAATCAATGAATATTGTAAATGCACAAACAGTAATATCTCCACATTGCACGGTGCAATTCTGAAATTTTTAGCTTTTTCCTGTTAATCCTAGCATGATAAAGAAGATTCAAAGAGAGTGAGATGCCAGCTCCTTTCATTCAGTCAGTAGCTTCAAACATTTCTGGTATATGAAAAACATGTTTTTCAATGGCAAAAATCAATGAATATTGTAAATGCACAAACAGTAATATCTCCACATTGCAAGGTGCAATTCTGAAATTTTTTGCTTTTTCCTGTTAATCCTAGCATGATAAAGAAGATTCAAAGAGAGTGAGATGCCAGCTCCTTTCATTCAGTCAGTAGCTTCAAACATTTCTGGTATATGAAAAACATGTTTTTCAATGGCAAAAATCAATGAATATTGTAAATGCACAAACAGTAATATCTCCACATTGCAAGGTGCAATTCTGAAATTTTTTGCTTTTTCCTGCTAATCCTAGCATGATAAAGAAGATTCAAAGAGAGTGAGATGCCAGCTCCTTTCATTCAGTCAGTAGCTTCAAACATTTCTGGTATATGAAAAACATGTTTTTCAATGGCAAAAATCAATGAATATTGTAAATGCACAAACAGTAATATCTCCACATTGCACGGTGCAATTCTGAAATTTTTAGCTTTTTCCTGTTAATCCTAGCATGATAAAGAAGATTCAAAGAGAGTGAGATGCCAGCTCCTTTCATTCAGTCAGTAGCTTCAAACATTTCTGGTATATGAAAAACATGTTTTTCAATGGCAAAAATCAATGAATATTGTAAATGCACAAACAGTAATATCTCCACATTGCAAGGTGCAATTCTGAAATTTTTTGCTTTTTCCTGTTAATCCTAGCATGATAAAGAAGATTCAAAGAGAGTGAGATGCCAGCTCCTTTCATTCAGTCAGTAGCTTCAAACATTTCTGGTATATGAAAAACATGTTTTTCAATGGCAAAAATCAATGAATATTGTAAATGCACAAACAGTAATATCTCCACATTGCAAGGTGCAATTCTGAAATTTTTTGCTTTTTCCTGCTAATCCTAGCATGATAAAGAAGATTCAAAGAGAGTGAGATGCCAGCTCCTTTCATTCAGTCAGTAGCTTCAAACATTTCTGGTATATGAAAAACATGTTTTTCAATGGCAAAAATCGATGAATATTGTAAATGCACAAACAGTAATATCTCCACATTGCACGGTGCAATTCTGAAATTTTTAGCTTTTTCCTGTTAATCCTAGCATGATAAAGAAGATTCAAAGAGAGTGAGATGCCAGCTCCTTTCATTCAGTCAGTAGCTTCAAACATTTCTGGTATATGAAAAACATGTTTTTCAATGGCAAAAATCAATGAATATTGTAAATGCACAAACAGTAATATCTCCACATTGCATGGTGCAATTCTGAAATTTTTAGCTTTTTCCTGTTAATCCTAGCATGATAAAGAAGATTCAAAGAGAGTGAGATGCCAGCTCCTTTCATTCAGTCAGTAGCTTCAAACATTTCTGGTATATGAAAAACATGTTTTTCAATGGCAAAAATCAATGAATATTGTAAATGCACAAACAGTAATATCTCCACATTGCAAGGTGCAATTCTGAAATTTTTTGCTTTTTCCTGCTAATCCTAGCATGATAAAGAAGATTCAAAGAGAGTGAGATGCCAGCTCCTTTCATTCAGTCAGTAGCTTCAAACATTTCTGGTATATGAAAAACATGTTTTTCAATGGCAAAAATCAATGAATATTGTAAATGCACAAACAGTAATATCTCCACATTGCAAGGTGCAATTCTGAAATTTTTTGCTTTTTCCTGTTAATCCTAGCATGATAAAGAAGATTCAAAGAGAGTGAGATGCCAGCTCCTTTCATTCAGTCAGTAGCTTCAAACATTTCTGGTATATGAAAAACATGTTTTTCAATGGCAAAAATCAATGAATATTGTAAATGCACAAACAGTAATATCTCCACATTGCAAGGTGCAATTCTGAAATTTTTTGCTTTTTCCTGCTAATCCTAGCATGATAAAGAAGATTCAAAGAGAGTGAGATGCCAGCTCCTTTCATTCAGTCAGTAGCTTCAAACATTTCTGGTATATGAAAAACATGTTTTTCAATGGCAAAAATCAATGAATATTGTAAATGCACAAACAGTAATATCTCCACATTGCACGGTGCAATTCTGAAATTTTTAGCTTTTTCCTGTTAATCCTAGCATGATAAAGAAGATTCAAAGAGAGTGAGATGCCAGCTCCTTTCATTCAGTCAGTAGCTTCAAACATTTCTGGTATATGAAAAACATGTTTTTCAATGGCAAAAATCAATGAATATTGTAAATGCACAAACAGTAATATCTCCACATTGCAAGGTGCAATTCTGAAATTTTTTGCTTTTTCCTGTTAATCCTAGCATGATAAAGAAGATTCAAAGAGAGTGAGATGCCAGCTCCTTTCATTCAGTCAGTAGCTTCAAACATTTCTGGTATATGAAAAACATGTTTTTCAATGGCAAAAATCAATGAAGATTGTAAATGCACAAACAGTAATATCTCCACATTGCAAGGTGCAATTCTGAAATTTTTTGCTTTTTTCCTGCTAATCCTAGCATGATAAAGAAGATTCAAAGAGAGTGAGATGCCAGCTCCTTTCATTCAGTCAGTAGCTTCAAACATTTCTGGTATATGAAAAACATGTTTTTCAATGGCAAAAATCAATGAATATTGTAAATGCACAAACAGTAATATCTCCACATTGCACGGTGCAATTCTGAAATTTTTAGCTTTTTCCTGTTAATCCTAGCATGATAAAGAAGATTCAAAGAGAGTGAGATGCCAGCTCCTTTCATTCAGTCAGTAGCTTCAAACATTTCTGGTATATGAAAAACATGTTTTTCAATGGCAAAAATCAATGAATATTGTAAATGCACAAACAGTAATATCTCCACATTGCAAGGTGCAATTCTGAAATTTTTTGCTTTTTCCTGCTAATCCTAGCATGATAAAGAAGATTCAAAGAGAGTGAGATGCCAGCTCCTTTCATTCAGTCAGTAGCTTCAAACATTTCTGGTATATGAAAAACATGTTTTTCAATGGCAAAAATCAATGAATATTGTAAATGCACAAACAGTAATATCTCCACATTGCACGGTGCAATTCTGAAATTTTTAGCTTTTTCCTGTTAATCCTAGCATGATAAAGAAGATTCAAAGAGAGTGAGATGCCAGCTCCTTTCATTCAGTCAGTAGCTTCAAACATTTCTGGTATATGAAAAACATGTTTTTCAATGGCAAAAATCAATGAATATTGTAAATGCACAAACAGTAATATCTCCACATTGCAAGGTGCAATTCTGAAATTTTTTGCTTTTTCCTGCTAATCCTAGCATGATAAAGAAGATTCAAAGAGAGTGAGATGCCAGCTCCTTTCATTCAGTCAGTAGCTTCAAACATTTCTGGTATATGAAAAACATGTTTTTCAATGGCAAAAATCAATGAATATTGTAAATGCACAAACAGTAATATCTCCACATTGCACGGTGCAATTCTGAAATTTTTAGCTTTTTCCTGTTAATCCTAGCATGATAAAGAAGATTCAAAGAGAGTGAGATGCCAGCTCCTTTCATTCAGTCAGTAGCTTCAAACATTTCTGGTATATGAAAAACATGTTTTTCAATGGCAAAAATCAATGAATATTGTAAATGCACAAACAGTAATATCTCCACATTACAAGGTGCAATTCTGAAATTTTTTGCTTATTCCTGCTAATCCTAGCATGATAAAGAAGATTCAAAGAGAGTGAGATGCCAGCTCCTTTCATTCAGTCATTAGCTTCAAACATTTCTGGTATATGAAAAACATGTTTTTCAATGGCAAAAATCAATGAATATTGTAAATGCACAAACAGTAATATCTCCACATTGCACGGTGCAATTCTGAAATTTTTAGCTTTTTCCTGTTAATCCTAGCATGATAAAGAAGATTCAAAGAGAGTGAGATGCCAGCTCCTTTCATTCAGTCAGTAGCTTCAAACATTTCTGGTATATGAAAAACATGTTTTTCAATGGCAAAAATCAATGAATATTGTAAATGCACAAACAGTAATATCTCCACATTGCAAGGTGCAATTCTGAAATTTTTTGCTTTTTCCTGCTAATCCTAGCATGATAAAGAAGATTCAAAGAGAGTGAGATGCCAGCTCCTTTCATTCAGTCAGTAGCTTCAAACATTTCTGGTATATGAAAAACATGTTTTTCAATAGCAAAAATCAATGAATATTGTAAATGCACAAACAGTAATATCTCCACATTGCACGGTGCAATTCTGAAATTTTTAGCTTTTTCCTGTTAATCCTAGCATGATAAAGAAGATTCAAAGAGAGTGAGATGCCAGCTCCTTTCATTCAGTCAGTAGCTTCAAACATTTCTGGTATATGAAAAACATGTTTTTCAATGGCAAAAATCAATGAATATTGTAAATGCACAAACAGTAATATCTCCACATTGCAAGGTGCAATTCTGAAATTTTTTGCTTTTTCCTGTTAATCCTAGCATGATAAAGAAGATTCAAAGAGAGTGAGATGCCAGCTCCTTTCATTCAGTCAGTAGCTTCAAACATTTCTGGTATATGAAAAACATGTTTTTCAATGGCAAAAATCAATGAATATTGTAAATGCACAAACAGTAATATCTCCACATTGCAAGGTGCAATTCTGAAATTTTTTGCTTTTTCCTGCTAATCCTAGCATGATAAAGAAGATTCAAAGAGAGTGAGATGCCAGCTCCTTTCATTCAGTCAGTAGCTTCAAACATTTCTGGTATATGAAAAACATGTTTTTCAATGGCAAAAATCAATGAATATTGTAAATGCACAAACAGTAATATCTCCACATTGCACGGTGCAATTCTGAAATTTTTAGCTTTTTCCTGTTAATCCTAGCATGATAAAGAAGATTCAAAGAGAGTGAGATGCCAGCTCCTTTCATTCAGTCAGTAGCTTCAAACATTTCTGGTATATGAAAAACATGTTTTTCAATGGCAAAAATCAATGAATATTGTAAATGCACAAACAGTAATATCTCCACATTGCAAGGTGCAATTCTGAAATTTTTTGCTTTTTCCTGTTAATCCTAGCATGATAAAGAAGATTCAAAGAGAGTGAGATGCCAGCTCCTTTCATTCAGTCAGTAGCTTCAAACATTTCTGGTATATGAAAAACATGTTTTTCAATGGCAAAAATCAATGAATATTGTAAATGCACAAACAGTAATATCTCCACATTGCAAGGTGCAATTCTGAAATTTTTTGCTTTTTCCTGCTAATCCTAGCATGATAAAGAAGATTCAAAGAGAGTGAGATGCCAGCTCCTTTCATTCAGTCAGTAGCTTCAAACATTTCTGGTATATGAAAAACATGTTTTTCAATGGCAAAAATCGATGAATATTGTAAATGCACAAACAGTAATATCTCCACATTGCACGGTGCAATTCTGAAATTTTTAGCTTTTTCCTGTTAATCCTAGCATGATAAAGAAGATTCAAAGAGAGTGAGATGCCAGCTCCTTTCATTCAGTCAGTAGCTTCAAACATTTCTGGTATATGAAAAACATGTTTTTCAATGGCAAAAATCAATGAATATTGTAAATGCACAAACAGTAATATCTCCACATTGCACGGTGCAATTCTGAAATTTTTAGCTTTTTCCTGTTAATCCTAGCATGATAAAGAAGATTCAAAGAGAGAGAGATGCCAGCTCCTTTCATTCAGTCAGTAGCTTCAAACATTTCTGGTATATGAAAAACATGTTTTTCAATGGCAAAAATCAATGAATATTGTAAATGCACAAACAGTAATATCTCCACATTGCAAGGTGCAATTCTGAAATTTTTTGCTTTTTCCTGCTAATCCTAGCATGATAAAGAAGATTCAAAGAGAGTGAGATGCCAGCTCCTTTCATTCAGTCAGTAGCTTCAAACATTTCTGGTATATGAAAAACATGTTTTTCAATGGCAAAAATCAATGAATATTGTAAATGCACAAACAGTAATATCTCCACATTGCAAGGTGCAATTCTGAAATTTTTTGCTTTTTCCTGTTAATCCTAGCATGATAAAGAAGATTCAAAGAGAGTGAGATGCCAGCTCCTTTCATTCAGTCAGTAGCTTCAAACATTTCTGGTATATGAAAAACATGTTTTTCAATGGCAAAAATCAATGAATATTGTAAATGCACAAACAGTAATATCTCCACATTGCAAGGTGCAATTCTGAAATTTTTTGCTTTTTCCTGCTAATCCTAGCATGATAAAGAAGATTCAAAGAGAGTGAGATGCCAGCTCCTTTCATTCAGTCAGTAGCTTCAAACATTTCTGGTATATGAAAAACATGTTTTTCAATGGCAAAAATCAATGAATATTGTAAATGCACAAACAGTAATATCTCCACATTGCACGGTGCAATTCTGAAATTTTTAGCTTTTTCCTGTTAATCCTAGCATGATAAAGAAGATTCAAAGAGAGTGAGATGCCAGCTCCTTTCATTCAGTCAGTAGCTTCAAACATTTCTGGTATATGAAAAACATGTTTTTCAATGGCAAAAATCAATGAATATTGTAAATGCACAAACAGTAATATCTCCACATTGCAAGGTGCAATTCTGAAATTTTTTGCTTTTTCCTGCTAATCCTAGCATGATAAAGAAGATTCAAAGAGAGTGAGATGCCAGCTCCTTTCATTCAGTCAGTAGCTTCAAACATTTCTGGTATATGAAAAACAGGTTTTTCAATGGCAAAAATCAATGAATATTGTAAATGCACAAACAGTAATATCTCCACATTGCACGGTGCAATTCTGAAATTTTTAGCTTTTTCCTGTTAATCCTAGCATGATAAAGAAGATTCAAAGAGAGTGAGATGCCAGCTCCTTTCATTCAGTCAGAAGCTTCAAACATTTCTGGTATATGAAAAACATGTTTTTCAATGGCAAAAATCAATGAATATTGTAAATGCACAAACAGTAATATCTCCACATTGCAAGGTGCAATTCTGAAATTTTTTGCTTTTTCCTGTTAATCCTAGCATGATAAAGAAGATTCAAAGAGAGTGAGATGCCAGCTCCTTTCATTCAGTCAGTAGCTTCAAACATTTCTGGTATATGAAAAACATGTTTTTCAATGGCAAAAATCAATGAATATTGTAAATGCACAAACAGTAATATCTCCACATTGCAAGGTGCAATTCTGAAATTTTTTGCTTTTTCCTGCTAATCCTAGCATGATAAAGAAGATTCAAAGAGAGTGAGATGCCAGCTCCTTTCATTCAGTCAGTAGCTTCAAACATTTCTGGTATATGAAAAACATGTTTTTCAATGGCAAAAATCAATGAATATTGTAAATGCACAAACAGTAATATCTCCACATTGCACGGTGCAATTCTGAAATTTTTAGCTTTTTCCTGTTAATCCTAGCATGATAAAGAAGATTCAAAGAGAGTGAGATGCCAGCTCCTTTCATTCAGTCAGTAGCTTCAAACATTTCTGGTATATGAAAAACATGTTTTTCAATGGCAAAAATCAATGAATATTGTAAATGCACAAACAGTAATATCTCCACATTGCACGGTGCAATTCTGAAATTTTTAGCTTTTTCCTGTTAATCCTAGCATGATAAAGAAGATTCAAAGAGAGTGAGATGCCAGCTCCTTTCATTCAGTCAGTAGCTTCAAACATTTCTGGTATATGAAAAACATGTTTTTCAATGGCAAAAATCAATGAATATTGTAAATGCACAAACAGTAATATCTCCACATTGCACGGTGCAATTCTGAAATTTTTAGCTTTTTCCTGTTAATCCTAGCATGATAAAGAAGATTCAAAGAGAGTGAGATGCCAGCTCCTTTCATTCAGTCAGTAGCTTCAAACATTTCTGGTATATGAAAAACATGTTTTTCAATGGCAAAAATCAATGAATATTGTAAATGCACAAACAGTAATATCTCCACATTGCAAGGTGCAATTCTGAAATTTTTTGCTTTTTCCTGTTAATCCTAGCATGATAAAGAAGATTCAAAGAGAGTGAGATGCCAGCTCCTTTCATTCAGTCAGTAGCTTCAAACATTTCTGGTATATGAAAAACATGTTTTTCAATGGCAAAAATCAATGAATATTGTAAATGCACAAACAGTAATATCTCCACATTGCAAGGTGCAATTCTGAAATTTTTTGCTTTTTCCTGCTAATCCTAGCATGATAAAGAAGATTCAAAGAGAGTGAGATGCCAGCTCCTTTCATTCAGTCAGTAGCTTCAAACATTTCTGGTATATGAAAAACATGTTTTTCAATGGCAAAAATCAATGAATATTGTAAATGCACAAACAGTAATATCTCCACATTGCACGGTGCAATTCTGAAATTTTTAGCTTTTTCCTGTTAATCCTAGCATGATAAAGAAGATTCAAAGAGAGTGAGATGCCAGCTCCTTTCATTCAGTCAGTAGCTTCAAACATTTCTGGTATATGAAAAACATGTTTTTCAATGGCAAAAATCAATGAATATTGTAAATGCACAAACAGTAATATCTCCACATTGCAAGGTGCAATTCTGAAATTTTTTGCTTTTTCCTGTTAATCCTAGCATGATAAAGAAGATTCAAAGAGAGTGAGATGCCAGCTCCTTTCATTCAGTCAGTAGCTTCAAACATTTCTGGTATATGAAAAACATGTTTTTCAATGGCAAAAATCAATGAATATTGTAAATGCACAAACAGTAATATCTCCACATTGCAAGGTGCAATTCTGAAATTTTTTGCTTTTTCCTGCTAATCCTAGCATGATAAAGAAGATTCAAAGAGAGTGAGATGCCAGCTCCTTTCATTCAGTCAGTAGCTTCAAACATTTCTGGTATATGAAAAACATGTTTTTCAATGGCAAAAATCAATGAATATTGTAAATGCACAAACAGTAATATCTCCACATTGCACGGTGCAATTCTGAAATTTTTAGCTTTTTCCTGTTAATCCTAGCATGATAAAGAAGATTCAAAGAGAGTGAGATGCCAGCTCCTTTCATTCAGTCAGTAGCTTCAAACATTTCTGGTATATGAAAAACATGTTTTTCAATGGCAAAAATCAATGAATATTGTAAATGCACAAACAGTAATATCTCCACATTGCAAGGTGCAATTCTGAAATTTTTTGCTTTTTCCTGTTAATCCTAGCATGATAAAGAAGATTCAAAGAGAGTGAGATGCCAGCTCCTTTCATTCAGTCAGTAGCTTCAAACATTTCTGGTATATGAAAAACATGTTTTTCAATGGCAAAAATCAATGAATATTGTAAATGCACAAACAGTAATATCTCCACATTGCAAGGTGCAATTCTGAAATTTTTTGCTTTTTCCTGCTAATCCTAGCATGATAAAGAAGATTCAAAGAGAGTGAGATGCCAGCTCCTTTCATTCAGTCAGTAGCTTTAAACATTTCTGGTATATGAAAAACATGTTTTTCAATGGCAAAAATCGATGAATATTGTAAATGCACAAACAGTAATATCTCCACATTGCACGGTGCAATTCTGAAATTTTTAGCTTTTTCCTGTTAATCCTAGCATGATAAAGAAGATTCAAAGAGAGTGAGATGCCAGCTCCTTTCATTCAGTCAGTAGCTTCAAACATTTCTGGTATATGAAAAACATGTTTTTCAATGGCAAAAATCAATGAATATTGTAAATGCACAAACAGTAATATCTCCACATTGCACGGTGCAATTCTGAAATTTTTAGCTTTTTCCTGTTAATCCTAGCATGATAAAGAAGATTCAAAGAGAGTGAGATGCCAGCTCCTTTCATTCAGTCAGTAGCTTCAAACATTTCTGGTATATGAAAAACATGTTTTTCAATGGCAAAAATCAATGAATATTGTAAATGCACAAACAGTAATATCTCCACATTGCAAGGTGCAATTCTGAAATTTTTTGCTTTTTCCTGCTAATCCTAGCATGATAAAGAAGATTCAAAGAGAGTGAGATGCCAGCTCCTTTCATTCAGTCAGTAGCTTCAAACATTTCTGGTATATGAAAAACATGTTTTTCAATGGCAAAAATCAATGAATATTGTAAATGCACAAACAGTAATATCTCCACATTGCACGGTGCAATTCTGAAATTTTTAGCTTTTTCCTGTTAATCCTAGCATGATAAAGAAGATTCAAAGAGAGTGAGATGCCAGCTCCTTTCATTCAGTCAGTAGCTTCAAACATTTCTGGTATATGAAAAACATGTTTTTCAATGGCAAAAATCAATGAATATTGTAAATGCACAAACAGTAATATCTCCACATTGCAAGGTGCAATTCTGAAATTTTTTGCTTTTTCCTGTTAATCCTAGCATGATAAAGAAGATTCAAAGAGAGTGAGATGCCAGCTCCTTTCATTCAGTCAGTAGCTTCAAACATTTCTGGTATATGAAAAACATGTTTTTCAATGGCAAAAATCAATGAATATTGTAAATGCACAAACAGTAATATCTCCACATTGCAAGGTGCAATTCTGAAATTTTTTGCTTTTTCCTGCTAATCCTAGCATGATAAAGAAGATTCAAAGAGAGTGAGATGCCAGCTCCTTTCATTCAGTCAGTAGCTTTAAACATTTCTGGTATATGAAAAACATGTTTTTCAATGGCAAAAATCGATGAATATTGTAAATGCACAAACAGTAATATCTCCACATTGCACGGTGCAATTCTGAAATTTTTAGCTTTTTCCTGTTAATCCTAGCATGATAAAGAAGATTCAAAGAGAGTGAGATGCCAGCTCCTTTCATTCAGTCAGTAGCTTCAAACATTTCTGGTATATGAAAAACATGTTTTTCAATGGCAAAAATCAATGAATATTGTAAATGCACAAACAGTAATATCTCCACATTGCACGGTGCAATTCTGAAATTTTTAGCTTTTTCCTGTTAATCCTAGCATGATAAAGAAGATTCAAAGAGAGTGAGATGCCAGCTCCTTTCATTCAGTCAGTAGCTTCAAACATTTCTGGTATATGAAAAACATGTTTTTCAATGGCAAAAATCAATGAATATTGTAAATGCACAAACAGTAATATCTCCACATTGCAAGGTGCAATTCTGAAATTTTTTGCTTTTTCCTGCTAATCCTAGCATGATAAAGAAGATTCAAAGAGAGTGAGATGCCAGCTCCTTTCATTCAGTCAGTAGCTTCAAACATTTCTGGTATATGAAAAACATGTTTTTCAATGGCAAAAATCAATGAATATTGTAAATGCACAAACAGTAATATCTCCACATTGCAAGGTGCAATTCTGAAATTTTTTGCTTTTTCCTGTTAATCCTAGCATGATAAAGAAGATTCAAAGAGAGTGAGATGCCAGCTCCTTTCATTCAGTCAGTAGCTTCAAACATTTCTGGTATATGAAAAACATGTTTTTCAATGGCAAAAATCAATGAATATTGTAAATGCACAAACAGTAATATCTCCACATTGCAAGGTGCAATTCTGAAATTTTTTGCTTTTTCCTGCTAATCCTAGCATGATAAAGAAGATTCAAAGAGAGTGAGATGCCAGCTCCTTTCATTCAGTCAGTAGCTTCAAACATTTCTGGTATATGAAAAACATGTTTTTCAATGGCAAAAATCAATGAATATTGTAAATGCACAAACAGTAATATCTCCACATTGCACGGTGCAATTCTGAAATTTTTAGCTTTTTCCTGTTAATCCTAGCATGATAAAGAAGATTCAAAGAGAGTGAGATGCCAGCTCCTTTCATTCAGTCAGTAGCTTCAAACATTTCTGGTATATGAAAAACATGTTTTTCAATGGCAAAAATCAATGAATATTGTAAATGCACAAACAGTAATATCTCCACATTGCAAGGTGCAATTCTGAAATTTTTTGCTTTTTCCTGCTAATCCTAGCATGATAAAGAAGATTCAAAGAGAGTGAGATGCCAGCTCCTTTCATTCAGTCAGTAGCTTCAAACATTTCTGGTATATGAAAAACATGTTTTTCAATGGCAAAAATCGATGAATATTGTAAATGCACAAACAGTAATATCTCCACATTGCACGGTGCAATTCTGAAATTTTTAGCTTTTTCCTGTTAATCCTAGCATGATAAAGAAGATTCAAAGAGAGTGAGATGCCAGCTCCTTTCATTCAGTCAGTAGCTTCAAACATTTCTGGTATATGAAAAACATGTTTTTCAATGGCAAAAATCAATGAATATTGTAAATGCACAAACAGTAATATCTCCACATTGCACGGTGCAATTCTGAAATTTTTAGCTTTTTCCTGTTAATCCTAGCATGATAAAGAAGATTCAAAGAGAGAGAGATGCCAGCTCCTTTCATTCAGTCAGTAGCTTCAAACATTTCTGGTATATGAAAAACATGTTTTTCAATGGCAAAAATCAATGAATATTGTAAATGCACAAACAGTAATATCTCCACATTGCAAGGTGCAATTCTGAAATTTTTTGCTTTTTCCTGCTAATCCTAGCATGATAAAGAAGATTCAAAGAGAGTGAGATGCCAGCTCCTTTCATTCAGTCAGTAGCTTCAAACATTTCTGGTATATGAAAAACATGTTTTTCAATGGCAAAAATCAATGAATATTGTAAATGCACAAACAGTAATATCTCCACATTGCAAGGTGCAATTCTGAAATTTTTTGCTTTTTCCTGTTAATCCTAGCATGATAAAGAAGATTCAAAGAGAGTGAGATGCCAGCTCCTTTCATTCAGTCAGTAGCTTCAAACATTTCTGGTATATGAAAAACATGTTTTTCAATGGCAAAAATCAATGAATATTGTAAATGCACAAACAGTAATATCTCCACATTGCAAGGTGCAATTCTGAAATTTTTTGCTTTTTCCTGCTAATCCTAGCATGATAAAGAAGATTCAAAGAGAGTGAGATGCCAGCTCCTTTCATTCAGTCAGTAGCTTCAAACATTTCTGGTATATGAAAAACATGTTTTTCAATGGCAAAAATCAATGAATATTGTAAATGCACAAACAGTAATATCTCCACATTGCACGGTGCAATTCTGAAATTTTTAGCTTTTTCCTGTTAATCCTAGCATGATAAAGAAGATTCAAAGAGAGTGAGATGCCAGCTCCTTTCATTCAGTCAGTAGCTTCAAACATTTCTGGTATATGAAAAACATGTTTTTCAATGGCAAAAATCAATGAATATTGTAAATGCACAAACAGTAATATCTCCACATTGCACGGTGCAATTCTGAAATTTTTAGCTTTTTCCTGTTAATCCTAGCATGATAAAGAAGATTCAAAGAGAGTGAGATGCCAGCTCCTTTCATTCAGTCAGTAGCTTCAAACATTTCTGGTATATGAAAAACATGTTTTTCAATGGCAAAAATCAATGAATATTGTAAATGCACAAACAGTAATATCTCCACATTGCAAGGTGCAATTCTGAAATTTTTTGCTTTTTCCTGCTAATCCTAGCATGATAAAGAAGATTCAAAGAGAGTGAGATGCCAGCTCCTTTCATTCAGTCAGTAGCTTCAAACATTTCTGGTATATGAAAAACATGTTTTTCAATGGCAAAAATCGATGAATATTGTAAATGCACAAACAGTAATATCTCCACATTGCACGGTGCAATTCTGAAATTTTTAGCTTTTTCCTGTTAATCCTAGCATGATAAAGAAGATTCAAAGAGAGTGAGATGCCAGCTCCTTTCATTCAGTCAGTAGCTTCAAACATTTCTGGTATATGAAAAACATGTTTTTCAATGGCAAAAATCAATGAATATTGTAAATGCACAAACAGTAATATCTCCACATTGCACGGTGCAATTCTGAAATTTTTAGCTTTTTCCTGTTAATCCTAGCATGATAAAGAAGATTCAAAGAGAGAGAGATGCCAGCTCCTTTCATTCAGTCAGTAGCTTCAAACATTTCTGGTATATGAAAAACATGTTTTTCAATGGCAAAAATCAATGAATATTGTAAATGCACAAACAGTAATATCTCCACATTGCAAGGTGCAATTCTGAAATTTTTTGCTTTTTCCTGCTAATCCTAGCATGATAAAGAAGATTCAAAGAGAGTGAGATGCCAGCTCCTTTCATTCAGTCAGTAGCTTCAAACATTTCTGGTATATGAAAAACATGTTTTTCAATGGCAAAAATCAATGAATATTGTAAATGCACAAACAGTAATATCTCCACATTGCAAGGTGCAATTCTGAAATTTTTTGCTTTTTCCTGTTAATCCTAGCATGATAAAGAAGATTCAAAGAGAGTGAGATGCCAGCTCCTTTCATTCAGTCAGTAGCTTCAAACATTTCTGGTATATGAAAAACATGTTTTTCAATGGCAAAAATCAATGAATATTGTAAATGCACAAACAGTAATATCTCCACATTGCAAGGTGCAATTCTGAAATTTTTTGCTTTTTCCTGCTAATCCTAGCATGATAAAGAAGATTCAAAGAGAGTGAGATGCCAGCTCCTTTCATTCAGTCAGTAGCTTCAAACATTTCTGGTATATGAAAAACATGTTTTTCAATGGCAAAAATCAATGAATATTGTAAATGCACAAACAGTAATATCTCCACATTGCACGGTGCAATTCTGAAATTTTTAGCTTTTTCCTGTTAATCCTAGCATGATAAAGAAGATTCAAAGAGAGTGAGATGCCAGCTCCTTTCATTCAGTCAGTAGCTTCAAACATTTCTGGTATATGAAAAACATGTTTTTCAATGGCAAAAATCAATGAATATTGTAAATGCACAAACAGTAATATCTCCACATTGCAAGGTGCAATTCTGAAATTTTTTGCTTTTTCCTGCTAATCCTAGCATGATAAAGAAGATTCAAAGAGAGTGAGATGCCAGCTCCTTTCATTCAGTCAGTAGCTTCAAACATTTCTGGTATATGAAAAACAGGTTTTTCAATGGCAAAAATCAATGAATATTGTAAATGCACAAACAGTAATATCTCCACATTGCACGGTGCAATTCTGAAATTTTTAGCTTTTTCCTGTTAATCCTAGCATGATAAAGAAGATTCAAAGAGAGTGAGATGCCAGCTCCTTTCATTCAGTCAGAAGCTTCAAACATTTCTGGTATATGAAAAACATGTTTTTCAATGGCAAAAATCAATGAATATTGTAAATGCACAAACAGTAATATCTCCACATTGCAAGGTGCAATTCTGAAATTTTTTGCTTTTTCCTGTTAATCCTAGCATGATAAAGAAGATTCAAAGAGAGTGAGATGCCAGCTCCTTTCATTCAGTCAGTAGCTTCAAACATTTCTGGTATATGAAAAACATGTTTTTCAATGGCAAAAATCAATGAATATTGTAAATGCACAAACAGTAATATCTCCACATTGCAAGGTGCAATTCTGAAATTTTTTGCTTTTTCCTGCTAATCCTAGCATGATAAAGAAGATTCAAAGAGAGTGAGATGCCAGCTCCTTTCATTCAGTCAGTAGCTTCAAACATTTCTGGTATATGAAAAACATGTTTTTCAATGGCAAAAATCAATGAATATTGTAAATGCACAAACAGTAATATCTCCACATTGCACGGTGCAATTCTGAAATTTTTAGCTTTTTCCTGTTAATCCTAGCATGATAAAGAAGATTCAAAGAGAGTGAGATGCCAGCTCCTTTCATTCAGTCAGTAGCTTCAAACATTTCTGGTATATGAAAAACATGTTTTTCAATGGCAAAAATCAATGAATATTGTAAATGCACAAACAGTAATATCTCCACATTGCACGGTGCAATTCTGAAATTTTTAGCTTTTTCCTGTTAATCCTAGCATGATAAAGAAGATTCAAAGAGAGTGAGATGCCAGCTCCTTTCATTCAGTCAGTAGCTTCAAACATTTCTGGTATATGAAAAACATGTTTTTCAATGGCAAAAATCAATGAATATTGTAAATGCACAAACAGTAATATCTCCACATTGCACGGTGCAATTCTGAAATTTTTAGCTTTTTCCTGTTAATCCTAGCATGATAAAGAAGATTCAAAGAGAGTGAGATGCCAGCTCCTTTCATTCAGTCAGTAGCTTCAAACATTTCTGGTATATGAAAAACATGTTTTTCAATGGCAAAAATCAATGAATATTGTAAATGCACAAACAGTAATATCTCCACATTGCAAGGTGCAATTCTGAAATTTTTTGCTTTTTCCTGTTAATCCTAGCATGATAAAGAAGATTCAAAGAGAGTGAGATGCCAGCTCCTTTCATTCAGTCAGTAGCTTCAAACATTTCTGGTATATGAAAAACATGTTTTTCAATGGCAAAAATCAATGAATATTGTAAATGCACAAACAGTAATATCTCCACATTGCAAGGTGCAATTCTGAAATTTTTTGCTTTTTCCTGCTAATCCTAGCATGATAAAGAAGATTCAAAGAGAGTGAGATGCCAGCTCCTTTCATTCAGTCAGTAGCTTCAAACATTTCTGGTATATGAAAAACATGTTTTTCAATGGCAAAAATCAATGAATATTGTAAATGCACAAACAGTAATATCTCCACATTGCACGGTGCAATTCTGAAATTTTTAGCTTTTTCCTGTTAATCCTAGCATGATAAAGAAGATTCAAAGAGAGTGAGATGCCAGCTCCTTTCATTCAGTCAGTAGCTTCAAACATTTCTGGTATATGAAAAACATGTTTTTCAATGGCAAAAATCAATGAATATTGTAAATGCACAAACAGTAATATCTCCACATTGCAAGGTGCAATTCTGAAATTTTTTGCTTTTTCCTGTTAATCCTAGCATGATAAAGAAGATTCAAAGAGAGTGAGATGCCAGCTCCTTTCATTCAGTCAGTAGCTTCAAACATTTCTGGTATATGAAAAACATGTTTTTCAATGGCAAAAATCAATGAATATTGTAAATGCACAAACAGTAATATCTCCACATTGCAAGGTGCAATTCTGAAATTTTTTGCTTTTTCCTGCTAATCCTAGCATGATAAAGAAGATTCAAAGAGAGTGAGATGCCAGCTCCTTTCATTCAGTCAGTAGCTTCAAACATTTCTGGTATATGAAAAACATGTTTTTCAATGGCAAAAATCAATGAATATTGTAAATGCACAAACAGTAATATCTCCACATTGCACGGTGCAATTCTGAAATTTTTAGCTTTTTCCTGTTAATCCTAGCATGATAAAGAAGATTCAAAGAGAGTGAGATGCCAGCTCCTTTCATTCAGTCAGTAGCTTCAAACATTTCTGGTATATGAAAAACATGTTTTTCAATGGCAAAAATCAATGAATATTGTAAATGCACAAACAGTAATATCTCCACATTGCAAGGTGCAATTCTGAAATTTTTTGCTTTTTCCTGTTAATCCTAGCATGATAAAGAAGATTCAAAGAGAGTGAGATGCCAGCTCCTTTCATTCAGTCAGTAGCTTCAAACATTTCTGGTATATGAAAAACATGTTTTTCAATGGCAAAAATCAATGAATATTGTAAATGCACAAACAGTAATATCTCCACATTGCAAGGTGCAATTCTGAAATTTTTTGCTTTTTCCTGCTAATCCTAGCATGATAAAGAAGATTCAAAGAGAGTGAGATGCCAGCTCCTTTCATTCAGTCAGTAGCTTTAAACATTTCTGGTATATGAAAAACATGTTTTTCAATGGCAAAAATCGATGAATATTGTAAATGCACAAACAGTAATATCTCCACATTGCACGGTGCAATTCTGAAATTTTTAGCTTTTTCCTGTTAATCCTAGCATGATAAAGAAGATTCAAAGAGAGTGAGATGCCAGCTCCTTTCATTCAGTCAGTAGCTTCAAACATTTCTGGTATATGAAAAACATGTTTTTCAATGGCAAAAATCAATGAATATTGTAAATGCACAAACAGTAATATCTCCACATTGCACGGTGCAATTCTGAAATTTTTAGCTTTTTCCTGTTAATCCTAGCATGATAAAGAAGATTCAAAGAGAGTGAGATGCCAGCTCCTTTCATTCAGTCAGTAGCTTCAAACATTTCTGGTATATGAAAAACATGTTTTTCAATGGCAAAAATCAATGAATATTGTAAATGCACAAACAGTAATATCTCCACATTGCAAGGTGCAATTCTGAAATTTTTTGCTTTTTCCTGCTAATCCTAGCATGATAAAGAAGATTCAAAGAGAGTGAGATGCCAGCTCCTTTCATTCAGTCAGTAGCTTCAAACATTTCTGGTATATGAAAAACATGTTTTTCAATGGCAAAAATCAATGAATATTGTAAATGCACAAACAGTAATATCTCCACATTGCAAGGTGCAATTCTGAAATTTTTTGCTTTTTCCTGTTAATCCTAGCATGATAAAGAAGATTCAAAGAGAGTGAGATGCCAGCTCCTTTCATTCAGTCAGTAGCTTCAAACATTTCTGGTATATGAAAAACATGTTTTTCAATGGCAAAAATCAATGAATATTGTAAATGCACAAACAGTAATATCTCCACATTGCAAGGTGCAATTCTGAAATTTTTTGCTTTTTCCTGCTAATCCTAGCATGATAAAGAAGATTCAAAGAGAGTGAGATGCCAGCTCCTTTCATTCAGTCAGTAGCTTCAAACATTTCTGGTATATGAAAAACATGTTTTTCAATGGCAAAAATCAATGAATATTGTAAATGCACAAACAGTAATATCTCCACATTGCACGGTGCAATTCTGAAATTTTTAGCTTTTTCCTGTTAATCCTAGCATGATAAAGAAGATTCAAAGAGAGTGAGATGCCAGCTCCTTTCATTCAGTCAGTAGCTTCAAACATTTCTGGTATATGAAAAACATGTTTTTCAATGGCAAAAATCAATGAATATTGTAAATGCACAAACAGTAATATCTCCACATTGCAAGGTGCAATTCTGAAATTTTTTGCTTTTTCCTGTTAATCCTAGCATGATAAAGAAGATTCAAAGAGAGTGAGATGCCAGCTCCTTTCATTCAGTCAGTAGCTTCAAACATTTCTGGTATATGAAAAACATGTTTTTCAATGGCAAAAATCAATGAAGATTGTAAATGCACAAACAGTAATATCTCCACATTGCAAGGTGCAATTCTGAAATTTTTTGCTTTTTTCCTGCTAATCCTAGCATGATAAAGAAGATTCAAAGAGAGTGAGATGCCAGCTCCTTTCATTCAGTCAGTAGCTTCAAACATTTCTGGTATATGAAAAACATGTTTTTCAATGGCAAAAATCAATGAATATTGTAAATGCACAAACAGTAATATCTCCACATTGCACGGTGCAATTCTGAAATTTTTAGCTTTTTCCTGTTAATCCTAGCATGATAAAGAAGATTCAAAGAGAGTGAGATGCCAGCTCCTTTCATTCAGTCAGTAGCTTCAAACATTTCTGGTATATGAAAAACATGTTTTTCAATGGCAAAAATCAATGAATATTGTAAATGCACAAACAGTAATATCTCCACATTGCAAGGTGCAATTCTGAAATTTTTTGCTTTTTCCTGCTAATCCTAGCATGATAAAGAAGATTCAAAGAGAGTGAGATGCCAGCTCCTTTCATTCAGTCAGTAGCTTCAAACATTTCTGGTATATGAAAAACATGTTTTTCAATGGCAAAAATCAATGAATATTGTAAATGCACAAACAGTAATATCTCCACATTGCACGGTGCAATTCTGAAATTTTTAGCTTTTTCCTGTTAATCCTAGCATGATAAAGAAGATTCAAAGAGAGTGAGATGCCAGCTCCTTTCATTCAGTCAGAAGCTTCAAACTTTCTGGTATATGAAAAACATGTTTTTCAATGGCAAAAATCAATGAATATTGTAAATGCACAAACAGTAATATCTCCACATTGCAAGGTGCAATTCTGAAATTTTTTGCTTTTTCCTGTTAATCCTAGCATGATAAAGAAGATTCAAAGAGAGTGAGATGCCAGCTCCTTTCATTCAGTCAGTAGCTTCAAACATTTCTGGTATATGAAAAACATGTTTTTCAATGGCAAAAATCAATGAATATTGTAAATGCACAAACAGTAATATCTCCACATTGCAAGGTGCAATTCTGAAATTTTTTGCTTTTTCCTGCTAATCCTAGCATGATAAAGAAGATTCAAAGAGAGTGAGATGCCAGCTCCTTTCATTCAGTCAGTAGCTTCAAACATTTCTGGTATATGAAAAACATGTTTTTCAATGGCAAAAATCAATGAATATTGTAAATGCACAAACAGTAATATCTCCACATTGCACGGTGCAATTCTGAAATTTTTAGCTTTTTCCTGTTAATCCTAGCATGATAAAGAAGATTCAAAGAGAGTGAGATGCCAGCTCCATTCATTCAGTCAGTAGCTTCAAACATTTCTGGTATATGAAAAACATGTTTTTCAATGGCAAAAATCAATGAATATTGTAAATGCACAAACAGTAATATCTCCACATTGCAAGGTGCAATTCTGAAATTTTTTGCTTTTTCCTGCTAATCCTAGCATGATAAAGAAGATTCAAAGAGAGTGAGATGCCAGCTCCTTTCATTCAGTCAGTAGCTTCAAACATTTCTGGTATATGAAAAACATGTTTTTCAATGGCAAAAATCAATGAATATTGTAAATGCACAAACAGTAATATCTCCACATTGCAAGGTGCAATTCTGAAATTTTTTGCTTTTTCCTGTTAATCCTAGCATGATAAAGAAGATTCAAAGAGAGTGAGATGCCAGCTCCTTTCATTCAGTCAGTAGCTTCAAACATTTCTGGTATATGAAAAACATGTTTTTCAATGGCAAAAATCAATGAATATTGTAAATGCACAAACAGTAATATCTCCACATTGCAAGGTGCAATTCTGAAATTTTTTGCTTTTTCCTGCTAATCCTAGCATGATAAAGAAGATTCAAAGAGAGTGAGATGCCAGCTCCTTTCATTCAGTCAGTAGCTTCAAACATTTCTGGTATATGAAAAACATGTTTTTCAATGGCAAAAATCAATGAATATTGTAAATGCACAAACAGTAATATCTCCACATTGCACGGTGCAATTCTGAAATTTTTAGCTTTTTCCTGTTAATCCTAGCATGATAAAGAAGATTCAAAGAGAGTGAGATGCCAGCTCCTTTCATTCAGTCAGTAGCTTCAAACATTTCTGGTATATGAAAAACATGTTTTTCAATGGCAAAAATCAATGAATATTGTAAATGCACAAACAGTAATATCTCCACATTGCAAGGTGCAATTCTGAAATTTTTTGCTTTTTCCTGCTAATCCTAGCATGATAAAGAAGATTCAAAGAGAGTGAGATGCCAGCTCCTTTCATTCAGTCAGTAGCTTCAAACATTTCTGGTATATGAAAAACATGTTTTTCAATGGCAAAAATCAATGAATATTGTAAATGCACAAACAGTAATATCTCCACATTGCACGGTGCAATTCTGAAATTTTTAGCTTTTTCCTGTTAATCCTAGCATGATAAAGAAGATTCAAAGAGAGTGAGATGCCAGCTCCTTTCATTCAGTCAGTAGCTTCAAACATTTCTGGTATATGAAAAACATGTTTTTCAATGGCAAAAATCAATGAATATTGTAAATGCACAAACAGTAATATCTCCACATTGCAAGGTGCAATTCTGAAATTTTTTGCTTTTTCCTGTTAATCCTAGCATGATAAAGAAGATTCAAAGAGAGTGAGATGCCAGCTCCTTTCATTCAGTCAGTAGCTTCAAACATTTCTGGTATATGAAAAACATGTTTTTCAATGGCAAAAATCAATGAATATTGTAAATGCACAAACAGTAATATCTCCACATTGCAAGGTGCAATTCTGAAATTTTTTGCTTTTTCCTGCTAATCCTAGCATGATAAAGAAGATTCAAAGAGAGTGAGATGCCAGCTCCTTTCATTCAGTCAGTAGCTTCAAACATTTCTGGTATATGAAAAACATGTTTTTCAATGGCAAAAATCAATGAATATTGTAAATGCACAAACAGTAATATCTCCACATTGCACGGTGCAATTCTGAAATTTTTAGCTTTTTCCTGTTAATCCTAGCATGATAAAGAAGATTCAAAGAGAGTGAGATGCCAGCTCCTTTCATTCAGTCAGTAGCTTCAAACATTTCTGGTATATGAAAAACATGTTTTTCAATGGCAAAAATCAATGAATATTGTAAATGCACAAACAGTAATATCTCCACATTGCAAGGTGCAATTCTGAAATTTTTTGCTTTTTCCTGCTAATCCTAGCATGATAAAGAAGATTCAAAGAGAGTGAGATGCCAGCTCCTTTCATTCAGTCAGTAGCTTCAAACATTTCTGGTATATGAAAAACATGTTTTTCAATGGCAAAAATCAATGAATATTGTAAATGCACAAACAGTAATATCTCCACATTGCACGGTGCAATTCTGAAATTTTTAGCTTTTTCCTGTTAATCCTAGCATGATAAAGAAGATTCAAAGAGAGTGAGATGCCAGCTCCTTTCATTCAGTCAGTAGCTTCAAACATTTCTGGTATATGAAAAACATGTTTTTCAATGGCAAAAATCAATGAATATTGTAAATGCACAAACAGTAATATCTCCACATTGCAAGGTGCAATTCTGAAATTTTTTGCTTTTTCCTGCTAATCCTAGCATGATAAAGAAGATTCAAAGAGAGTGAGATGCCAGCTCCTTTCATTCAGTCAGTAGCTTCAAACATTTCTGGTATATGAAAAACATGTTTTTCAATGGCAAAAATCAATGAATATTGTAAATGCACAAACAGTAATATCTCCACATTGCACGGTGCAATTCTGAAATTTTTAGCTTTTTCCTGTTAATCCTAGCATGATAAAGAAGATTCAAAGAGAGTGAGATGCCAGCTCCTTTCATTCAGTCAGTAGCTTCAAACATTTCTGGTATATGAAAAACATGTTTTTCAATGGCAAAAATCAATGAATATTGTAAATGCACAAACAGTAATATCTCCACATTGCAAGGTGCAATTCTGAAATTTTTTGCTTATTCCTGCTAATCCTAGCATGATAAAGAAGATTCAAAGAGAGTGAGATGCCAGCTCCTTTCATTCAGTCATTAGCTTCAAACATTTCTGGTATATGAAAAACATGTTTTTCAATGGCAAAAATCAATGAATATTGTAAATGCACAAACAGTAATATCTCCACATTGCACGGTGCAATTCTGAAATTTTTAGCTTTTTCCTGTTAATCCTAGCATGATAAAGAAGATTCAAAGAGAGTGAGATGCCAGCTCCTTTCATTCAGTCAGTAGCTTCAAACATTTCTGGTATATGAAAAACATGTTTTTCAATGGCAAAAATCAATGAATATTGTAAATGCACAAACAGTAATATCTCCACATTGCAAGGTGCAATTCTGAAATTTTTTGCTTTTTCCTGCTAATCCTAGCATGATAAAGAAGATTCAAAGAGAGTGAGATGCCAGCTCCTTTCATTCAGTCAGTAGCTTCAAACATTTCTGGTATATGAAAAACATGTTTTTCAATAGCAAAAATCAATGAATATTGTAAATGCACAAACAGTAATATCTCCACATTGCACGGTGCAATTCTGAAATTTTTAGCTTTTTCCTGTTAATCCTAGCATGATAAAGAAGATTCAAAGAGAGTGAGATGCCAGCTCCTTTCATTCAGTCAGTAGCTTCAAACATTTCTGGTATATGAAAAACATGTTTTTCAATGGCAAAAATCAATGAATATTGTAAATGCACAAACAGTAATATCTCCACATTGCAAGGTGCAATTCTGAAATTTTTTGCTTTTTCCTGTTAATCCTAGCATGATAAAGAAGATTCAAAGAGAGTGAGATGCCAGCTCCTTTCATTCAGTCAGTAGCTTCAAACATTTCTGGTATATGAAAAACATGTTTTTCAATGGCAAAAATCAATGAATATTGTAAATGCACAAACAGTAATATCTCCACATTGCAAGGTGCAATTCTGAAATTTTTTGCTTTTTCCTGCTAATCCTAGCATGATAAAGAAGATTCAAAGAGAGTGAGATGCCAGCTCCTTTCATTCAGTCAGTAGCTTCAAACATTTCTGGTATATGAAAAACATGTTTTTCAATGGCAAAAATCAATGAATATTGTAAATGCACAAACAGTAATATCTCCACATTGCACGGTGCAATTCTGAAATTTTTAGCTTTTTCCTGTTAATCCTAGCATGATAAAGAAGATTCAAAGAGAGTGAGATGCCAGCTCCTTTCATTCAGTCAGTAGCTTCAAACATTTCTGGTATATGAAAAACATGTTTTTCAATGGCAAAAATCAATGAATATTGTAAATGCACAAACAGTAATATCTCCACATTGCAAGGTGCAATTCTGAAATTTTTTGCTTTTTCCTGTTAATCCTAGCATGATAAAGAAGATTCAAAGAGAGTGAGATGCCAGCTCCTTTCATTCAGTCAGTAGCTTCAAACATTTCTGGTATATGAAAAACATGTTTTTCAATGGCAAAAATCAATGAATATTGTAAATGCACAAACAGTAATATCTCCACATTGCAAGGTGCAATTCTGAAATTTTTTGCTTTTTCCTGCTAATCCTAGCATGATAAAGAAGATTCAAAGAGAGTGAGATGCCAGCTCCTTTCATTCAGTCAGTAGCTTCAAACATTTCTGGTATATGAAAAACATGTTTTTCAATGGCAAAAATCGATGAATATTGTAAATGCACAAACAGTAATATCTCCACATTGCACGGTGCAATTCTGAAATTTTTAGCTTTTTCCTGTTAATCCTAGCATGATAAAGAAGATTCAAAGAGAGTGAGATGCCAGCTCCTTTCATTCAGTCAGTAGCTTCAAACATTTCTGGTATATGAAAAACATGTTTTTCAATGGCAAAATCAATGAATATTGTAAATGCACAAACAGTAATATCTCCACATTGCACGGTGCAATTCTGAAATTTTTAGCTTTTTCCTGTTAATCCTAGCATGATAAAGAAGATTCAAAGAGAGAGAGATGCCAGCTCCTTTCATTCAGTCAGTAGCTTCAAACATTTCTGGTATATGAAAAACATGTTTTTCAATGGCAAAAATCAATGAATATTGTAAATGCACAAACAGTAATATCTCCACATTGCAAGGTGCAATTCTGAAATTTTTTGCTTTTTCCTGCTAATCCTAGCATGATAAAGAAGATTCAAAGAGAGTGAGATGCCAGCTCCTTTCATTCAGTCAGTAGCTTCAAACATTTCTGGTATATGAAAAACATGTTTTTCAATGGCAAAAATCAATGAATATTGTAAATG
>NW_027368569.1:0-48873 GCF_046119375.1 Phyllobates terribilis | reverse complement strand
TCTTCATTATCTCTCAAATGACTATACTCCTTAGTACTCATTTCTAGTTCCTATATGCAATATAGTTAGCAAAAAAATTAGCAATATTTTCACTAGTTGGCTCTCCATATTCATCTTCAAGGCAATAATAGTCATGTATATCCCTGATCTCTAAATCATCATCATAGATTGAGGAGAGAGCGATGATAATTATCCTTATCATCCTCTCTCCCACTGTCAATTTTATCTGGCTCACCAGCGGGGACACCAAAAATTACAAAATGAGAAGGTATCTCTTTGGCATCCTGCTCACTGGCTGTTTCGCTATTCTCATCCTCTACCAAGTAATATTAATCTATAGGATCTATATCCCCATACTCATCATTATCATTAAACTCATATTGCCTATTTTTAGCAATTTCAAAATAAGCCGCCATAACTTCAACTTGCATTTCACTCATAATCATGCGGTTTCATCTAACACAATAGAATTTAGATATAGGATCATGCTCATCTTCCTGACTCATAACTGTAGCATTTCCTATATTTTTACACATCTTTCCCGATAACTCAGAAAAAAAAGTAGTGACCGTGTACAAGGAATTGCGATCAGTGGGGGCCGATTCACATATGTAAATCCCAACCATATCCTCGTTGATCTCTACAGTTACTCTCCCTTCTTTCACATTCATAATCATACTAGTGGTTCTCATAAAGGTCTATCTAACAAGATTGGAGAACTATGATCGCTAGGAATAACTAAGACATATAAGTTTGCATGCTAAGTGAGTCTATTCACCTTTACCAATACATCTTTGACATTACCTAATGGGAGAACTATAGTACCCTTTGCTAGGTGAACCCAAAGACTCGTGCTTTATAATGGTGGTAAACCCATAGAGTCGTATACTAAAGCTGGAATAACATTAATCGAAATGCCTAGATCTAACATGACACCATTGATTGGCTCCAAACCTTTAGTACAAGGAAGAAACATGTACCTAAATCCTTGTATTTGGATGGAAGCTCCTTCTGCAATCACTCAGTTAGTGTTTTGCTTTGCTTGAATTCATCTTCACCTTTGTTCTGGATTTTTTTTGTCCCAATGTTGTGAAGATGTGTGTCCATTGTACTATGCACTAAATAGAAGACGTGGGGTGCGAAAAGCTCGGCATGAGGCACGGCTTTTTGGGCGCGGGTTGTGTCCTTGGCGGAAATATGTGGATTAGTGAGCAATTTGTCGCTTGAACTCTAAAGCATATCTGAGGCATGATTGACACGGGCCACGTCTGTGGAGTTCGCTTAAATCTCTCGTACAAGCTTCATACGTGGGGCACAACATTATAGGCGCGGTGCGCGGCCTTGAATTCTGTCCCAATTACGCACAGTTTGGCGTCCTTCTCAACCAAATTATAACGAAATGTCTGATAGTATTCTTCGGGGATCGAAACATATTTGTCACTCGTGACTTTTGTCTCGGCACGGGAAGTGATGATCTTGGCATTCAGGATCTTTCTGTCCTCCTTTAGAGGTGCAATAATCGCTTGTGTTTGTCGATCAATCACAGTTTTGACTCCGTGAATGATGTCTTTAGTCAGGAACTGTGTCATATTTGTGATCTTCTTGTGAAGTGCAAGAATCATGTCTATAGCCAACGATGACTCTCTCGGCTTGTATGGTTTGGGCGATCGGGGTGACTTTCTCTTCCTCTCGGTCTGCTCTCTCTCCCACCATTGAATGTGTACTGCAAGACTCTCGTAGTAGCCGTATTGGGGTCATGCAGTCTCTCTCCTTAGAGATGGCACTAAGTAAGTGCTCTGATAGATGATCATATGTTGAGGTGGGATGTTGAAATCCCTAAAGAACTCATCTTCTATCGTATCATAGGGATCTATCTCCTTGGTGTATCTAGATAGAATCTCTTGCATGTTTGCAATTTGCTTCTTCATGTCTGTTGCTGAATGGGCCATTAGTACCTACAAATCAGAAACAGGTAAAAAGTCAAAAACAATGGCATTAACCGTCATATAGGTCTACACCACAACTGATGTGAGCTATTTATGATGGTTCTATTCACATTATTTAACACACATTTATAGTAGTCCTGAGATGTTTTAATGGAGATGTAATGATTCGGACTAGGAAATCGAGAAATGTATATATAAGAGTTTTGACTTACGTTTGATATGTTCTTGGAGATAAGACATGAAGAATTGAAAAGCAGAAAAAAGTTAATAATCAATGATGAAATTACGAGGCAAATGATGATTTTTTTGAAAATGGAGTCTTGCTCAGTAAAACCGAGCAGCACCCTGTGCCATTTGGCCGCACCACGTGGAATTTTTGGAGTCCAAAATCTCGCAAGAAATTGTCTGTAGGAGAAAATGTCAGTCGAGGATCGTCTGCGACTCGTGCCTTTATCGCCTCGTCCAGGAGCCAGTGAAGGATTATCTTGTTTTCAGTGATTGGTTAGTCAGTTACAGAAGATAGGAAGATTTCATTGACTTTCCAACTTTCGCGACCAACACCTTATTCATCGCGTCCCACGCCCACTAGAAGATCGAAGATTTACGAGTTATCTCCAATTTCACTTGCGGAGATATATTTTTATATTATTATTTTATAATTAGTTAGTTAGTTTAAGTTTTGTAGGTTAATATTTTTATCAGTTTGCTACCTCATAGAATTAGGCCAGATCAGTCTCCTATATAAGAAGTCTTTCTCCCTAAGAACCAGAGTTTATGAAGTTACACATTCATAGTTAGTTTATTTTGAAGAATTCATTCAGTAGGATGAGGAACTAAGTCCTCAGACATTGTTCCACTTGACTATTGATGTTTATACAGAGTTTTATTTTTTATAAGTGTTTCTTTATCTCTATTAATTTCAATGTGTTGATTGTGTCTTTCCTTGCATAAAGATCTTTGCTTTGTGTGCTTTAGTTAGATTAACAACCCAACATAGTTCCGCAATGTATGCTATTATCAAGAATACAACTTAATATGTTTATATTAGTTTGTGAGTATGTTAAAGTAGGAATCACACACACAATTGAGAGTTGTTAGTTTTGGTTGCGTCTTATCTCAATTGTGCATTTTCTATCGGTTACAAACTGGTTTACAGGGTTCTAGTTGCGAATGTAAATCGTGGTTGTTTCTCTTAGATTAGGACGACACATGAATTAATATTCATAGGTGTCAAGGAACACAATGATGAAAACCATAACAATGTGTAGATGGATTAATTAATGTGGAACAATACTCACCATAAGTAATACAAACCTAAAAAACCCTAAATATGTTACCAAAGCTTTCAACTTTAATTACTATTCTACAGTCTCTCTGTGGGATCGATCCTTTTTTACCACTTTATTTTGTTATTGGTAGTTAGGATATAAATATTAATCTACAGTGTGTAAAGACCGCATGTCAAATTTGACACCGCTGCTAAGGAGATTTGATTAGTATAGTAGATTAGGTTTAAAGTTGCGGTGTGTACCGCTTGCGGTCTGCACCATCTCCACTGATAATTTTCCCAAGTTTTCTTAGTTTGCGGGGTTCTATGGAATTAAGCGTCGAGCTATGAGCAGAGTTGCAGAAATATCTGGATATGGTGCCTAGAGAACAACCCTAATTGCGACCTGGAATACATATCTATAGACCGTACTATCCCCCTTTCCATGGACCTGATTACTATCACAACGCATACAAAGCACCGATTTCACACAATCCATGGAGGGAGAACCAACAGATGAGATGGGCACGTCCAACATCACTAAGGACCCGATGGACGGAATTACAACACTCACAACCCAATTAGCCAACATGACGCAAAATCTGGCTGAAGTTCTACAAGAAGGGATGGGCGAGATGCATGCTACACTAAGAGAGCACACACAAGTTCTACTTTGTCGCTATTGTCACGGCCCATACACCAATCATTGAGCTCTTCCCTGAGATTTTACAAACGAGCGCAAAATCTGAGGAACAAACTAAGACGTTGCTGCTACCCGCATCTTGTGCCCACCTCTTAGTTAAATAATGACGAGATCGAGGTCCCACCCACGTCGTAGTGTCTCACGCCCGGGTAACACTCTTCTGAACTAGAGGCGTGCCTGCATCTTTTCTGCCGAACCCGTTTCTTTTCCGTTGTGCCCCCATGTCGGAGTTGCGCTCCGCATTTTTCAAGAGTCACGTTCCAAAAAACAGAAGCCGTCAATGATTCAGACAGATCCACTATGGATAAACCCGAAGTTGAACCACAATGCTTTGAGGATACTTACATAATCTATGAGATTATGGCAAACAATGAATCAATGAAGGAGATACTCGAAGAAAAAGAGAGAGATGGTAGAGCCAGAATATCCATGGCTGCCCAGCTGAAGGAAGAGCGACAAACCAAGTGGGCCAATTCATGTATACACTATATCCCATGCACTTTTGGTTCTAATTCAATATAGAAAGCTATTTTATATCCAGGCAATGAAAGAGGACTACGGTAATAGCTGTATATTTAAAATTGACTAGTAATGAGCATGGTAATGATGATAAGCGCATTAGTAAAAAAGTATGCTAAGGCGTTGTCCGATTATATCAATTCCTCAACTACTAATAATATGGATGATGCTGATGATGATTTGGGAATTGGCCCCACCCTACTAACTAGAGACGGCCTAGAGGCAGTTGTTTCTTTTAGGCACTGTACAGGCCAGGAGAAAAAGAGAAAACCCCCTAATTTCACTAAGAATGGTGGAGATGAAAGATTCACATAAGAGGAGGAGCCAGACGGTCAAAGGTTTGAACCTTTTTTTATTTCCGACTCGCCAATGAGGCTCATGACAGTTGGGAGCCAAATGAGCCCGACGAATATGGCTGGGTAAGAGCCAATATCCTGTGTCGAGCTAACTATGATAACTTAGGCGTTGACCGGGAGGAACCCGGGAATTTTAAAACATTTATAGATTAGAATAGTTAGATAGTTAATTGGGCTTATTTTATCTTAACTGTTTTGGTTACAAACTAATTTGCATGTACTTGGAAGACGTCCCACGTTTCCGCAAGGTCAACCCAATGTTACCACGGTGGGAGGTACATAACTCTTGAAGTTTGATTCGCAGATGACGATGGTACATTGAGTCGTATCACTTCACCATGTGTTGGTCACTGATGATAATTCGGTAAAAAAAACATGTCGGTCACACGGATATTGGCTCTATAATCTTGTGCTTTTTGCATAGTTGCACCTTACTTTTCTACGTTGAATGACTTGCTTATATAGTATTCTTGATTGCTTCTATAATCTTGTGCTTTTTACATGCTTGCACCTTACTTTTTTACGTTTAATGTTTTGATTTGCATGATTATTGAGTTAAGCTTGTTTCCCGACTTAACTTTAGTTCCTTTTGTATGAATTATACTTGCATTTTTTGATGATGTCAAAAGGGGAAGTAAACAGATACATACCTTATACAACTAAAGGGGGAGATTTTTAGACCAGCTTGGTCTAAGGGGGAATAAAGGGAGACTTGCTAAGTGTTTTTAGCAAGATATTGAGCTAATTTCTTATATCTTAAAGTATTTGATTAAGTGTTATTGCATATCTTAAGCTTAACTAAGTATGTTTTGAAATATAATGTGCTTTATTGTTTAAGTGTTTGTCATCATCAAAAGGGGGAAATTGTTGTTTGAGCTAGAGTGTGTAACTAGCTAGCTCAATCATTTTGTTTGTTTTGGTGATGATAAACATAAGTATTTGATGTCCATTGTGTGTGATAAGCTTTCCAGGAATAGCTCGAGGAGTTAGGAGAGTAGCTTTGATACAAGTGGACTAGCTTTGTCTATGTAGAGACTAACTTGAGGCCTAGAGGAGAAAGCGAGTCTTGCCAAGGCAGTGTTGAAGGAATAAAAGAAGAAAATAAAGACACAGGTGATGAGTTTTGAAGACGGAAGGACTAGTTAAAGCGAAGAGAGTCGCTGCGAGCTAGTGGACCGTGCTTCAAACTCAAAGAGAGTGTACAAGTGATCAAGTGCCAAAGCTACAGTCTTACGGAGGAATCCTACACCAGCGCGTAGTGAATTCGGACGCAGTGAAAGGAAGGCTGAGAAGCTAAGGATAGGAGAATGTACAATTTCTACCTATGGATAGTGATGAACGGGGATCGCCAAGCTGGACGAATGAAGGAAGCGCAAGTGGTGTGGAGAGGATTGTCAACGTGGACAAAACGGTTACTCGAGAGAAGAAGCACAAATGTGTGTGGAATTGTTGATGCTCCAAGGAAGGATCAGTCACACGGATTGCCAAGGTGGACTTCTTCATTGGCATAGATTATAGGATTTGCTTTACTTGGAGAATAATTTTAGAAATGCTATAAATATGTGCAATAGGTGATGTTAGACACATGAGCTGAGAAGAGAAAAAGAGAGCTAAAGGCTTTAGAGAGAAAGCTAGAGAGCTGAGTGCTTAGGGCAAACCTCGCTTGCTGAGAGGAGAAAGCAAGAGCGAATTGGTAAGAGCGTTAGCTAGAGGAAAGCTACTCTTATCCAAGATCGTGTGAGGTTATTGTGTTGTCTAAATTATCTTGAGAGTGGAAAGGATCACTTGAATTGAGTTGATCATAGATTGTATTGAGAGAGAGTGTTACAAATTGTTTTAATTACTCTTGATTAATATAATCTAATTAGTGGTGAGTTTTATCCTGAGCTTAGTAGAAGCTTAGGGTTCTCACCTTGGGAAAATTTGTGCATTTGAGCCGAACTTATCATCTAACAATCTTAAGTTCAAAGTATTGTAGCTAATCTCTCCTTCTACAACTCTAACGCACTAGCTTACTAGCTTGCTGTATTTATCTTGGAGATTAGACTAGCTTAAACGTGTTTTCAACTTTCATATCTTTCAAACAATTAAGTGAGTTGATCGAGCTACTCTTTTATAAGTGTTAACCGATCAAAGCTACTTGATCCGTTCATATAGAAGGACAAAACCTACAAAAATTCAGTAACTTGAGCCTTATTTACCCGGTGATCGTCGGTCTCCAGTAATGCTCGCATGTAGAAGAAGTTTGATCCACTCGATTAGATGTGAATTGCTTTGACGTCTAAGGAGTGTTGTATGAATTGATTGTATTTTTAAAGGAAACTTGAGATAGGTAATTATAAGATAATCTATTTGACTTTAATTTGTTTCCATACTTCATCTTATCTAATTAGTTAGGTTGGCAGAATTTTATAAGTATGCAAATCTTTTCTAAAAAGATTTGAACCGGATACAAGCATTGTTACGTGAATTTGTTCCGCCATAAATTTATCCATAAAATCAAGAACATACATTCACCAATATATAGGGTAACTAATCTTGCAATGGAATATACAATGATTACACAACGTACCTAATACGTATCAAATTTTGATCCAAATCTACATACAAATTATTTATGTCCGAATTACCTATGCATTGTGCCATAAATTTGGCAATATCCTTACATATGTTCATTAAGGATATGTTACTAAAAATGTCAATCATGGTCCAAAATTAGATATAAATAAAATATTGTCTTCAACGTCATTTAATTTTCCAACAAAATCCATAATAATTGCCATTTTGTTACCATTTTGGCTCAACTTTAATAATAATAACTTGTTTGTCATGAACACTAATGGAAATTGCCACACAATTAGAGATAACCGTTATTCCATTGTTGCCAAAATTGCTACACATCTAGAAATGGAAAAAATGTGTCTTGCTATTTAACGACCAATTTAGCCACAAACTTAATAATTATACCAAATATGGCTACAAATATCATATATGTGACAATATATATACCAAGAACCAACAAAATTGGAAATAATTAACATTGTATCTATTGGAGGTAGCTATATACAACTGTTTTTTTTTTGTGTTTGATTTTAATACATTAGGACTTCATTAATTAAAAAAACAACAACACACTTACTATGGATATCAAATTGAACCACCATGTGTATCATTGCCTACGCGGGCAACTTTCCGAACAAAAAATCGTAGTTGTTTCTGGTAATGGCTGATCTAGGCCTTCGACGCAATATAGCGAGTTTTTTTTGGCCAAATGGTAAAAAAAAATTATAAATGCCAACATACACAAAATTAGTGCCTATACAACCTCCGCATCATAGCCTTACCGCGCCTACTGTTGGTACTAAACTTCTATATCATATGAAATCTACAAACGAGATGATTTCACTAGAAGTAGTATCAACATTAACAATCTTGTTATTGAGAATAACATCATTCTTAAGCTTCCAACTATAGTCTACCACTCCCATGAACGCAAGTAGCCTGTCAAGATAGATAGAATTCTTCCTTCTACTACAAGCACTAAACCGAGTCCACTAATCCGATAAGTAATCAAACGAGATGGAGAGACCTTGCCAACGCATAACCCTCTGAAGAATGGATGCCATAACTTCGTATTCGAACCATAGATGTCTTGAAGTCTCTAACGAACTATCATAAAGAACACACCGATCATCCTGACCCGAACTTCAACGGGTCATATTGACCTCAGTTTGAAGTCGGTTCAAAGTAGCAAGCCAACAAATGAAAGCCCATTTCTACGGGTGAATACCGTGCCAAATAACCTCAGACCATGGAATAACATCCGCAGGAGGATGAAGAAAACGATAAACTATAGATACGTCCATTCGCCCCTCCACCGGACCGAATCTGTCCATACCCGAAACAACCCGTGAAAGACCTTGAGCACATAATCCTTTGCCTGAACAACACTTCTCCAAAGGCAAGAGGATGAAGGTGATGATGTTCCTGCCCATATTTCACCCCCTTTCAACAAATTCTAATTAGACCCAATCGTCTAGATACTATTCATGCTCACAATTAAGTCAAATCCAAGACGAAACAAAAGAGACTTATTCCAAAAAAGGAGCTCTTTGAACCCCAGCCCACCTCCATCAATCTCCCTACAGACTTTCTTCAAGCAACCAAAACACGCTTGTTGTCAACATCACCTGTCCATAGAAAGATCTACACATAGCCTCGATACGTCGTATGATTCTATTAGGAAACACAATGACCTGCATCCAGAAACCCACAATGCTCTCTAGGAAAGATTTAATAATTTGGGATTGTCCCGGATAAGATAGATGTCTGGCTTGTCTACTTGATATAGCACCCTGGATCTTATTCATAATCGGCTAAAAATCCCCTCGCTTAAGTTTCCTAGAGTGTAGAGGAATCCCAAGATATCGGACTACTATGCGGCTAGTTTGGAAAGCCATAAACTCCGTAATCTAAGTTCGCCTAGCAGCAGAGATCCCACCAAAAAACATGCAACTGTTGGTCGGGTTAGCAATAAGACCCGATCACTAGCAAATCCGCGCAATTCCTCCTTGATGATTCTGAGTGTAGAGGTCACAGGCTTGCAAAAAACTAGAAGATAATCTACAAACAGAAGAGTCGAGAGGCCCAACTGCTTACATCTAGGGTGGAAAAAGTATGAAAACATATGAAATATTTACTAATACTTTGGAAATTTGTTTTGTACCTTAATAGTTTCTGCCCATCATTCATTGGTTTCGGAAATAACTCTAGTTATAGAGTCAACATGATCCATGCCTCGAAGTGACACATATTCATACCATATTCCACAATCGATTATCATTTTCTCTATCCTATTTTTAATGTTTTGGTAACTGACATTCAACCTATTATAGTGGCTGAAATTTCTCGCTATATCGTTCGAGATGATCGAGTACCAGTGCCTTTCTCTTTCCTCCATTCCACAATAACATCAACCAAACAAGTCTATAATTCCTCCATCTATTCAAATAAAAATGTATGAAATAAGATTATAACATAATTTACAAATGTCGAATAATTTTGAAAGATGATTTATAATACATACTATATCAGATGATACATTGCGATTACTTCTTCTCTCACCAGTTATGAATTGTGGATTTAAATTTTACCCGGGTTATATCACTATTTAGATGCGAAATAAAGTATATATGAATGTTAGAAGGAAACATATCCACGTGATATGTAAATGACCTAATATCTTATACAATTTATTGTTTGTGTACCATTAGTATTTGGAGCATTGTGCATTGTAGTTACCTTACATTACCTCCTATGTGATGTCATGGGATTACAGCAACAATTTCCCCCCACCATCATAGTTGTATTGAAGTTCAACCACATCTTTTGCATCAGTGGTGGCAGAGAAGTAGAGCATGCATGGAGAAAGCAAAAACAGAGCTAGTAGTGCAGTACTTGGACGATTGTGCACAGTAGATTGAATTTTAAAATTGCATATATAGGCTCGATTATACAAAATATAATACTTACCTTATCCACATGCAGTACATGGTACACATTGATATAAGTTGAGTGTATGACCAGTCCCTTTCTATCTCACTATCCCGCTAGCTCCTTCCTGTTTCACCTTCTACTTTAAGGTAGGTGTAATAACACATTCTTGTATTCATGCCCTACGTACGTATTGAAAATATTTATAATGTTATTCCATTTATATACTCACACGTGATGATCAAACTTTATATGCACATATATAAGGTGTCACAATGATGTATTCATACATGTTAAAAGATACGATTGAAGTAATCAAGAACACTCCAAATTTGATAGGATCGTATGTCGCGGCGACTTCTTACCCTTTCTTGGTTATCATCGAGTGCAATATGATGTACTTGATAGGCACAATCCCGATGGCATCAAGAGTTTTAGGTGATTATAGGTGTGTGTCGGAGGCACTTAGTAGTTAAATAAAGCATATGAGGCATCTGGACAAAAGACGACGAAGTGAAGACAAAGACGCGTAAGAAAGAAGCGACGAGGAGTTGATCTGAGTTCAAATGGCTCCTTCTCCCTACTTCGATGTCCTATTGAGGTGATTCTAATTTGAGGAGTTAAATATTGAAGTCTACTATACTCAAAATTTGAGTGCAATAGGAGTTGTGATACAAAAGTTATGGCGATTTTACTGAGATGTCGCATGAGGCAATAGAGAGCAAACCGCAGTCGCGCCTTCCGTGTAACTCCCAAGTCCGAAAGTCTTTGTAACTGATTTATCTTTATGGGATTTGAAGAGAGTTCTGGTTTAACTTTTTGGGAGGGGAATAAGAATAGTTTTCTAGGATTTTGACCATATATTCCTACACTTTTCTCTCTCATTCTCATATTCTCTCATTCTCTTTTGTGTTTTCTCTCTAGAAACGTTTTAGATTATATTTCTATTGAAAGATGATGATGAGGAACTAATCCTCCATTTTCACTTTGAAGTTTAAGGCTTTTGGGTTAGGTTTGTTGGTAAGATTCTAAATGCTTGTGTTTCGATTTCAATTGAGGATTGTTTCTTGATCTCTTGAGCTTTATCTTGCATTGATTTGTGTTGATTTATCTAGAATGATCAACTAGATCTATTGATATTCATCATATTGCTAGGATTGATAATTCGATTTGAAAAGTCTTTCCTTTTGGTAGCAAACTCTATTTGCATAAACTATTTGCGAGTGCCTATAGGGTAAAGATCTTGAATTCGTGTCAAGTATTTGACGATTTGTCCATGGTATTACATGAACCTACTTATCTTTGAGCTTTATGCGGTTGCGCTATTAAATCTTAGGATTTCCTTGGTACGTTATAGCAATAATTAGTGTTTCTAGGATTATTTGGACTAGTTGCTTTATTAGAACAAAAAGTAGGACAACCAATTGAATGTTTAAGAGCATAAGTTATTAGGAATCTATGATCCACAGACCTATCTGATTGCTGATAATGGATAAGTGAACTCTTTCATAGTTATTTAATCACTACCCAACATTGCGTGCTTTGTTACTTGATACTTTCATCATTTGATCACCAAGCTTACACCCCCTCCCCGTTGATTACTTGTTAGTTGCATAATAGATATAAACTAATCTGACTCCCTTGGATTAGACCCCTACTTACCATTATATCTTGTAGTGTTTAGTTGGGTAATTCTTTGACTTAGGTGATAAGGCTTTAGCCTAGTCAAATTTGGCGTTGTTGTCTGGGAGACGGTTTCTAGTTTATATTGCTTGTGTAACTAACCTTGGTGTGGACCTATCTTGTGGTCCACACCCGTGCTACTGATTAGTTTCCTTGCTGAGCTTACAAGAGATAGGGAAGGAGGATGGTCAAAGACTGCTGAGGAGGAGTTGGCTGAACTCTAGGAGTTAGTTAATGCTTATGGTGGATATGGGTATCCACGTCCTTGGTATGCTCAACAATGGTATGACTACAACGTGAGGTATAGAGATTACCCCAGTGTGAGCAACCACAGTTGTGGAAGCCCTATCGAGTAGACCTATATATTGCAGAGGTACTGAAAGAAATGATGCGGGAGGTTGAAGAGCAAGACCAGACTATGGAAGCGTGCGCCGAGAACATGGAAATCATTTCCGAGGCAAGCATTGAGGATTTGACCCAGACTACACGAGAGTACGTGGAGGAGTGGGTGGAGGGAATGATGCAGACGACATCTACCCTGATGAAAAAACAACCCGATGCACTACAGCCTCGAACCACAGCTACTCCGAGCATTACGAGTGACACGCCATGACATTAGGGAGTGGTCAAAGCTCGGATGAGATGATAATCACTGAAGAATAGTTCGAGGTCGACGAATCACCAAATGCGCTCCCACAACCTGAGAAGCGCTAAGGCGAGCTACCCCCTGCAGAGCCACGCATCCACGCCCCGAACTACGCGATTGCGCCTTCGACGCCAGAGAAGGACGCGACTACGCTCCTTACCTTCGCGCACGCATTCTCCTCTCTGCAGACGTGCGCGCCTGCGCCCTGACCCGCGCGCCCACGCCCCAGCCTTCGACAGGGACTTCCCCTTGCTGTCGCCCGTCAATGAGGATGATCCGGACCCACCACTCGATGATGAAGGAGAGATAGTCGATCCGAGTGATGAGTCTGAGCTAAGCCACGAGAACTATGACCGTTCACACCTTACGCCACTTGGGAATCTGAAACCCCGAGCACCCATGCCCCGTTGTACTAAACTCTTGAAGGGGCCATGCACATAAAAGAAAAGGAAGCTAAAGGTCAGATTGGTATGGACTGTCAAGGAAGTCAATGGTCTAAGGTTCAAACCTTTCCGTAGCTGGTTCAAGGATATGCTTATGAGAGCGGAGGTTCCAAGGGGAGCAAAAGAGTATGGATGACATGAAGGAGGTCGAGCCAACGACTTTAAACAAAGGCGCTGCTCGGGAGGCAACCCGAGGTGTGAGGTTTGTCTACTTTTCCCCTTTCCCTACTTATTGTGATTCCTCTTTTGCTTTATTGAGGACAATGCTCTATTCAAGTGTGGGGTAGGGAATTAGTATTCGCATTGCATGCATGTAGGTTGTTTTTTTATTGTTTTATTTTGTTTTTGGTGTGTTTTTCTTTTGTTTTTTGCTTTTGTTTTGTGTGTGTCGATTATTGCATTCCCTATCTGAGTTTTTATGGATCTCATAATAGTGCATGTGTTTTGAATCTTTTGACTATGCTTTAGTTGTTGATTTTACAAGTGTGTTATGATGATGATAATGGTTTGTTAAACTTTGGACATTTACTTGAGCATGTGCACTTTGATTGGATTACTTTTGGACCGATACTCTACAATTGTTTAAGTCCTCATATATGTATGTTTCTCCCTGTTTGTTGTCTTTAGAACTTGCTTTTTTATCTCTTTCGAAACCGCACTTATGTTATTATGCATGACATTTTTATGAGGCGTTAATTTTTCACAAGAAAAAAATAGCATGAGTAGGCCCGTTCCGTAAAACGGACGGGCCCATAAAAAAGTTTCTTGAGTAAGCTCGTATCGTAAAACGGACAGGCTCATAAAAAAGTTTCTTGAGTAAGCCCGGCCCGTAAAATGGACGGGGGCAATTTTTTTTTGAATTAATAAATATTGTGATACCTTTTACGTCTCTTGATAATGTTTTGCATCATGCTTAGATGTTTAGATTTAGATGTGGTTGCAAGCCTATGGAGATTGACATTCAAGGGCGAGATATGGATTTGAGTGACTTGCTCTTTACCGTGTTGATACATAGAGTTAAGGAACATTTGTTTTCTTATCATTGAAAGAAGCATGCTAGGAAGAAAATGTGTCTTTTGTTTAACTTATCATCTTTATCATTCATATGTCACTTGGATTGAAACAACAACTGCATATTATTAAGATTCATTGTGATGTACTTGTGTGTGATACATAAGGATCAAGTATGGGGATGTCGATAGCATGCATTTAGGTTAGAGTAGTTCATGTTTATTTTCCGGTTGTTAGTGTCTTGTTGGGGTCAGAGTCTTTGTGTTTGTTGAGTGAGGTTTTTGAGATCCGAGGTGTGTTGATGATAGTCGCTGCTATCAAGTTCCTCCATACTCGCTGAGACCTTTGTGCTTCATGGAAGAGTTAGCATTCTTTTGCTTACTCGAGGACGAGCAAGGTCTAAGTGTGGAGGAATTTGATAGGCGCAATCCAGATGGTACCAAGAGTGGTTTTAGGTGATTATAGGTGCGTGTTGGATGCACTTAGTAGTTAAATGAAGCATATGAGGCATCTGGACAAAAAACGACGAAGTGAAGACAAAGACGCGTTAGAAAGAAGCGATGAGGAGTTGATCTGAGTTCAAATGGCTTGTTCTCCCTACTCCGATGTCCTATTGAGGTGATTCTAATTTGAGGAGTTAGATATTGAAGTATTATACATTCACTCAAAATTTGAGTGCAATATGAGTTGTGAGACAAAAGTTATAGTGATTTTACTGAGCTGTCACAGGAGGCAATAGAGAGCAAACCGCTGTCGCGGTTTGTAGACCGCGGTCGCGCCTTCTGTGTAACTCCCAAGTCCGAAAGTCTTTGTAACCGCTTCATCTTTATGGGATTTAAAGAGAGTTCCGATTTTACCTTTTGGCGAGGGGAATAAGAATAGTTTTCTTGGATTTTGACCATATATATATTCCTACACTTTTCTCTGTTATTCTCATATTCTCTCATTCTCTTTTGTATTTTCTCTCTAGAAAAAAATTTAGATTTTATTTCTATTGCAAGATGATGATGAGGAACTAATAATCCATTGTTCACTGTAAAGTTTAAGGCTATTGGGTTCGGTTTTGTGGTAAGATTCTAAATGATTGTGTTTCGATTTCAATTGAGGATTGTTTCTTGATCTCTTGAGCTTTATCTTGCATTGATTTGTGTTGATTTATCTAGAATGATCAACTAGATCTTTTGATATTCATCATATTGCTAGGATTGATAATTTGATTTGAAAAGTCTTTCCTTTTGGTAGCACACTCTATTTGCATAAACTATTTGCGAGTGCCTATAGGGTAGATATCTTGAACTCATGTCAAGTATCCGACGATTTGTCCATGGTATTGCATGAGCCTACTTATCTTTGAGCTTTGTGCTGGGTTAGACCCCTACTTGCCACTATATTTTGTAGTGTTTAGTTGAATAATTTTTTGACTTAGGTGATACGACTTTATCCTAGTCAGTACTCGACTCTACAAGCTTATGTATGATACCGTCCAACCTATGTATATGTCTAACAATTGCTTCTAATACTTCATGGAATACACAAGACACCGTGTCCCCTGATCTCTGGAATCTCCCATAACTGCTCTATTAGACAGTCATAGGGAGATCATGTACATATATATACCTACTTTCTCTAAACATTCATACGACTAACGTTTCGTAGACCATAATCTCTTTGCAATTCCTTGCACAAACTTATTATAACATGTTTCTCCATTCAAAAAGTATTATTGCATCTCACATCGGATGGTAAACTCAAATTTTCTTTCATCCAATTAAGTCTGGTGTACTCGGAATTGTACACACGTGTTTTAATAAAACTTATCGTGGTATGCTTGAGAAAGTTGTGCACAAGCTTTCAACCAAAGTTGAATCCTTGGAAGCCATTTTTTCCTAATCTTACTCTGTTCTCCTCTTGAAATTGGAGGTCTTTCCATATTGAACACACAAAAACTTTACAAATATAGTTCACAATCAATATAGTTTTGTAATGAAGTTGCATAAATATTTGAAGCATATAAGACATACATAATAAGCGTATTCATGATCAATCTAGTTACATATATGACAAACACCGACAAAACATCAACAATGTTTAAAAGACACAACGAAAATTCGGGAAAATAAATTACTACCCACAAGGGACAACTCACTTGATCCACTTAATAGAAATTCATAAAACTTAAAGCAACTTCACTTCTCTCCCACCGTAGATTTATTCTCGAATTTGTAGACCAACTCATTAGCTCACGGAGTGCATATATTGTGGGTAGTATCGTACTCGTAATTAGCCAAACTCTTCTACTCGTATCCTTAGGGATATTCATAAACACTGGGCAGGCGTAGTCATCACCGAGTCTTGAAATTGCAAAACACGTCTTAGATTCCTCATCAAGTAAACCATCTTTAACCAACATATCCAACACAAAAAATACCTTGTCGTATTCATAGTTTTTCTGACCTTTGTCATTACCCGTACTATCACACTCACCTTCCATGAGAGAAAGCATCTTCTTCCCCTATCCCAAACCAATGTTATGTGCTTGCTAAATGAAGTGGGAGCCGACTTCCTTTTACGCTTCACCCTTTGTAATGGTGAACTACCCTTTGGTTTGAGACGGATGACTTGGTTAACTTGGGAAGGGCCTGCTCTAGATTTTGAAGTAGGGGATGCCAACGATTCATTGACACTCGCCAAGTAGTCCTTGTAGGATCCATCTATCCTTAAATTAGCCACTAGTGCTTGCATACTTTCTCCGCCTCCATTTTTTTCAATGTCCAAAATCATTGCCATGTGTACTCCCCAAAGTTTCTATATTTGGATGTTCAAGCGTAATAGAAAGAGGTTTTGGTGCAGAGCTATGATCCATGCTTATCGATATTACGTTATTACTTGTCGCCAACGTATTCCCAATATCTCATCCCACAGTTCACACTGATCAAGATTAACACCTTTCTTTCTGAAATTGAGGTATCCTTTCAGCTTCGTCTATTCCACAACATGTTTTGAATCAAATACAAATCACACCCGCAATAAAATCAGTACATATAATAAAAATATATAAGATAATCACCTTCTTAAATAAGTCCTAACACTCATAAGGAAGGGTCATCATTTCCGTACCTTTATCCCAACCTATCCCAATGAACTTGAACCTCAAATCACACCACCCCTTTCATATTCATGTGCTTCACTTTGTTTCTTGCAACATACTTGCCCAAAGTTAATCTTGTATGTTTTGGAAATACCTGTTTACAATTGCCCAATCATATGACTGCTTGTACCCGAACTTTATATGGAATTGTTTTAAAACCTTCATTAAGGTCACTGTCAAACTGCCCGTCCACCCAAACGGCACGCCCTTGCCGTCATCATTTCCTTGGTGAATTTCACCCTCGAACATTTTCCGCCATTTTTCTACTATGGGTCCTAAATTTTAAAAATAATATGTTCCACTTATTTGTTAATTTTTAGCTCTAAATTTATTCATTCCTTATTCACACCTAAGATACCTACACTAATTGAAATGCACTTAATATTCAGATACCACACACAATATTGAAATTAAATACAATTTTAACATATTCACGATGTTTATAACCACGAAGACCCTGAAAGCCTGTCATGGAAAGCAAGCAGTGATAGAGAAACATATCCATAAATCCTAGTCAATAATTACAGTGGTTTTTATATGCAATTACATCCATATCAAGTACTTTGTATAGTTCTTAAGGTTACATTGTAATAATTAATCATTCTTAGTACCTAATTGATTATTCATTCTAATATTCACTACCATCTCAGTTTAAAAATGAAATCGGTTTGTAAAATTATATGACTGAATTGGATGAAAAGGGAGATTTTCCTTAATTTCCTAACAATTACATTTTACCAATTACTAGTTTTGTTAGGCTCAGATCATTACTATAAATGATATTTATTTTATATTAGTTAAGCCCAGATCCTTACTATAAATGGTATTTATATTAAACTAATAAAGATGGTCAATATAATCATACACTTTAATTAGCATCTTAATTGTACACATGCATCCATATCAAGTAATTTGTAATATCCATTTTTTATTTTGTCAACAATACTAACCTGGGTATTTGAAATTTGCAGATTTGGATAACACTTCAACAACGACGCTTAATAAATCTCCTACAATTGAGAAGAATCCAGCTTTTACAACTCACTTCCTTAAATGTATAACTGGATTTAATCAAGTGAAACAATTGAAACTCGTGTCAGTAAATACACATGCCACATATCATTATAGAGAGATTGAGAAAACATACGTACTTTGGGATATTACTATATCCGGTTCTCAAGTGGAAGCCTTCAATCGTTGAATGATTTTGGGTACATCGATATGGGGGTTGCAATTATGAAGCTCATGACCCCTAGCTTCCCATCCATCCATATATACTATCCTCTAAGCTCTCTACCATGTAATGTATGCGTGACTAACATTTGCACCTGACTTACACATGACCAGGCCAATATGTAGGGGTATTAAAGTAAATGTGATAAGTTTCATTTCCAATATCAACAACGTTTAACAAACACCATTTCCCAAATATTATTCATCCATTTTCATATCAGCATCAGCATCAACATCAACATCAACACGCTTCAACACAAATTAAACGAACATACACTAAATCTCCATAATCGCATAAATACAAGGAAGAGTAGCAAAATACTTACTATTCCTACAGGAACATAACTAAAACACGATGAATTGGGGAAATAGCGTCGTAATGGATCGAAAGAGGTGAACGGAGTGTTTTTAAAGGTTGAAATCGGGTTTGAACCTTGGACAAAGGGGTGGGGATAACACCCCTATCACCTAAGTAACACATTATTAACACCTGGTTTGATTGCACTATGTCTAGACCGGGATACTCTTCGATTTCCTTATATTATGCTCGTTAACTTCTTGTTAATTTCACTAAGCTAATGTTGACTCGTCAAGACTTGTATTCTCCGGCCTTTCCCCATTACAATTGCATTGCAACATCAAAATTATTTCAATATAGGCCCCCAACTTCTCCCCCGTCTCCGGCTCTGCCCTCCGCAGTCCTTACTTGCTAATCCTTGCCCCAAACTCTCTCCACCAACTCAGGGCAAGACACTCAACGACAAGTTCATTTCGAACTCATCAACTTCCATGTAAGAATTCTAACCCAATCTCACCATCCATCTCCAACACATCTCCTACGATTCGCTATTTTTTGAGATCATTGCTGATCTCATAGGGATTGAATTTCGTACTTATGATTGCTCCTTTCCGCTCAGCGAGTGAGAGAAGCTGTTAGATCACCCTCATAGAGCATCCGATCTCCCCAATTGAACTGCAGTGCACTGAAAATGGCGGTAATGACTTGTCAGATCTCTCCATCTCCTTGCATTTCAGCCTCTTCGTTGGTGTGCCTCAGCGTACACGTTCGAATTACTGGAATTCTTGCTGTTTTGCAGGATTCGTCAGGGACGACGCTGATGGATCTGATCACGGCAGACCCCAAGGCAAATCCCCCGGCCTCGTCGTCTTCCAGTTCTACGGCGCAAGTGCAGTCACCTTCTTTTGCCTCCGCCCCGCCATCTTCGTCAATGTCATCTTCAGTGCTGGGAAAACCGGGGACGGATAAGAAGTCGAAGAGAGGAACACTAATGCAGATTCAGAGCGATACGATCTCGGCAGCTAAAGCTGTTCGTGCCAATATTTTGCCCCAAAAACAGAAGAAAAAAGTAAAAAGCTCTTTCTCTACCTGAACTAAGTCTTTGGTTCAACATCTGCTAATTCAGAAATCAAGATTTTGCTATTGACCTGTATATATTTCGCGGTGGCAGCATAATTTCTGAAAAATCATAGTTGATTTTGGTTTTTGAGTGGCATTCATTGAGCTATATGACTAGTGGGCGCACATGACATATAGACATTGCTAAATTGATTGTTTGTTTTTAGGGGGTGACTCTGCTTGACCAGTATTTTTGAAGCAATGTGATAATTTTAGGGTTGTTATGTGTAGTGGCGATTTATGTAAACAGACTAACTTTTCTACTCATATAACAGAGTATGGAATTATTTTCATTGTGAACTTGTGATATTAAGAGCTCACCACAGTTTACTTCTTTATGTTTTTTTAATTATTTTGATTATCAACTTGAGCTTTCTTGTACATTATATGAATATCTTTCCGGATTCTTCATGAATTTAGAAAAAAGTAGGACTTGTGATGTGGATAAAGATGAGATAATTGAGATTAGAAAGATGATTGAAAGACAATAATAAAACAGTGCATAAGATCTCTTGATATGTGCTGACTGAAGATGTATGCACCAGTTGATAACTTTAAAGTACTGAGGAGATGACTGCATTATAGCATTATATGGTTTGTAGTTAAAGTTCCTATAGTAGCTCCTTCCTTGTGCTCTTTAGTGTAACTGTTTGGGCTGTGATGAAGTCTGTCTGGTTGCAATTCTAGTTGCTAAAGGTTTGATGCAGATAATAAGCTTATCTAGAATCTATGAAAGATATCATATTACATTTGTTCAAGGTCTCCACTGATATGAACTATCTACATGAAGTTTTTTTTTTGAAACCTCTATCTTACATGGAGTTGGATAAAATTTAATAACATTGAAGTTGCTTTTGCAAGATTGAAGGTCGTATCTGGATTGCTTTGATAGTTTTGTTTTTGTTGTGTGCTTTTGCTTCTGTTAAATGTTTTAAAAATCTTTTGTAGTCTTTCTCGCTTCTTTTGCTTATCAGGCTAGTTTCTTATGGAGATTTCTAGTTACAAAACTCAAGACTAGGATTCCTGGTCTACGGATCTTCCCTTCTTATTTACTTAATGTTCTGCCTATCTGAAGTAATTGTCCCTTCCTTTAAAGATAAGAAGTATGTCCTTTCTCACCATGTATTAATTACATATTTCTAGAATATAAGTAGTATTAAAGGATGACACAGATATATATACAGATATATGTGCACTATGATTGATCTTTGCACCTGTTCTATTTGCATGTCACAGCCAGTATCATATGCTCAGCTTGCAAGGAGTATCCATGAATTGGCTGCTACATCTGATCAAGTATGTATATCACTGCCTCGAACTTCAGTTTTATGGATTGCTTGCATTTCTGGCATGTACTGAATTTGGATTGGTGTAACCTTATTATTGCAGAAAAGTTCTCAGAGACAGTTGGTAAATCATGTATTTCCAAAGCTTGCAGTGTACAACTCAGTTGATCCATCATTGGCCCCCTCTCTTCTCATGGTACGCTTTTCATATGTTTGAATGAAATGTCCATGTGGCAGTTGGAGAAATTTACAGTTAGTTTGAGTATTAATTTTTGTTTGCTGCTGTTCGAATATCTTTGGTTGTTGATGTTGCAGGTATGCTTTGGCCGAATTTCAATTTTTACAAACATATATAAAGAATATCTCTACTCCCAGTTTTGAACTGTTGGAGAAATCAGCAACAGTTCTTCATTGAGCATTCCGTATCTTAAATGATATTTTTCCCATATAACATCAGATACAATTTGCAAACCAATTTGAGTTCCAGGCGTGCATCAGAACACCTGGATTTTCTCGCTTCTTTTTAGGGCCTCGCACCTGTCTTTTTCTCTATTAAGCAAGATATAATGTCACATGAGATGTCATTGGTTGATCTGCCTTATATTGTATCCTTGATAAAATATTTAAACCCACAATGACTATTTTTCTTATTCTGATTGTTGCAGCTCAATCAACAATGTGAAGACAGGACTGTCCTGCGATATGTCTATTATTACTTGGCTAGAATCTTATCAGATACAGGTTCCCAGGGTTTAAGTAGTGGCGGGGGAATTCCTACTCCAAATTGGGATGCATTAGCTGATATTGATGCCATTGGTGGTGTCACTCGTGCTGATGTTGTTCCTCGGATTGTCAACCAGCTGACTAACGAGTCTTTGAATGAAGAGGTTGAATGTGAGTTGCATCTTGCTACGTTGATTTCATAATGGAAATCTAAATTTCAGATGACTGTTTAGTAAGGCTACTAAGGGTGTTCATCTTGAAAAATATATGATGGTCTATCCAACCAAATTACTGATAAGAAAATCTTCTAGTTTAGTTTGTGGGAAAAAATTTCAATTACCAATGTCTGAAATCCTCCCCCAGGAAACACGTTCTCTTCTTTAATTTGCTTATACTAAATGTTAAATTGTGGAAATCTTATGCAAACTTAGATCAGCAAAATATATCATGTTGGATTCAATTTTTTAATGCTCATGAGGGCTGATAATTTTTGATATTGTTCACTTTCTTCTTTCTTCAATTTTGTTGTCTTATGAAACTGGGAAGATAAGATTGATTATTTATTTTTATTTTTCATGTTGCAGTTCATGCTAGAAGAATTCAAGCACTGAAGGCCTTAACATATTCTCCTTCTAGTAACCCAGAGATTTTAGCCAAACTATATGAAATTGTCTTCGGGATTCTTGACAAGGTTTGTGTTTTATCTGAATTTACCTTCCATTGACTATAATTTTGTTTAGTCTTATAGATATTCCACATGCGTTTTTTTTTGTAAATTCTATACAGCATCAATAGTTTTTTTTAATCTACTTTCAAAGAAAAAGAAGTGTAGTTTCTAAAAATCAGGCTAGGCGGCCAGCACTAGGTGTCCTGATGCCGGCCCAATTTTGGCCAAATCGAGATGTCTAGGCGGCACTGAGTGGGTTAGGGTTAGTCCCACGGGAGGAATATGAACATTTTAAATTTCCATAAAATGGGTATCGGAAATAGCATGCATATCATTGTGATTTATTCTCTATAAGTTTCTCATCTTAGCATAAGATGTCATCACCATTCAGAAGATAATATTCTGATTCTGGTTTTCATTTGCGTTTTGATTCCAGGTGGGTGATGGTCCTAACAAACCGAAAAAGGGAATTTTGGGAATCAAGGGTGGTGATAAAGAGGTATGCTTATAATATAACCTTCTTCATCCTTTTGACTCCTAGTGCGCTTCTTGCTTAGGTGATAGGCACTCGATCCTCCTTTGCATTCTAATTTTTTTCATTGATCTCGAATTTAACCCAATTTATTTTAAGAACAAGTGTTTTGCTCAAATATACAGTATTTCCATGAAAAGATCTTAAAATGCTGATCCTAGTTTTATAGGTTTTCTACAGAGCAGTTTTAAGGAATTTTCTATGACCATCTCCTCAAATATCTAATTGTATATTTGTGGGTCTCCTGGTTTCTTCATGTTTCTATTGGAGTAGCTCAGATTTGTTTGACATGGAATATCACCTTCAGTAGATCATGCACAGATGCATATATCCGCACTCTTATTTCTTTCTATTGTGGTCCTATTTTGAACCATAGCAGTTCTAATCTATTGGTTATCATAATGGGAGGGGAAGATATTTGCATATTTTGTTTATACTCATGTTGTAACAATCCCTTTTGTATTTACAATGAACAAACTGTTGAGTGAACTCCTATTTCAACTGTTATGGAAATTAATTGGCAATTTTCGGTTCAGTTTGTTGTACGGAGTAACTTGCAATATGCTGCACTGAGTGCATTGAGAAGGCTACCTCTTGATCCAGGAAATCCGGCATTTCTTCATCGCACTGTGCAGGGGTAATTCAAGTCTTTAGATATGTCAATTTAGACTTTGTTCTTATAGCATTCTTGTAACATTGTACAAGTTACATCATATTTTGCTGTCTTTATGGTGCTTACTGCTTCAGTTTTTCCACTGCAGGATTTCATTCGCTGACCCCGTAGCTGTCAGACACTCTCTGGAGATAATGTCTGAGCTTGCATCTATGGATCCCTATGCAGTCGCAATGGCATTGGGTAGCGTACAATTATATTTGATTATGGTTGATTTCTCTTTTTTACTGAACTTTGTTGAATCAATACGATCTCTTGAATGGATCTTTTGCATAGAGTTATTAGCCACTGGGAGCGATCTCTGAAGTTTGCTTTTAATAGGGACATATTTCTTGAATGACATGTGTGCTCTCAGAACTAGAGGTTGATGTACTGAAGATAGATATAGTTAGAATTTTTGGATGAAATGCAGGAAATTACAGTAAAGTTGTTTCTAATGCAGCCACCAGAGTCATGCTGCTTCATAGTCTCTTATATTACCTTAGCTGCACCTCAATTACTATCAATTTTTAAAGGTTCCTGCAAATAATGATTGTTGAGATAACTGTTTTGGCTTTTTTTCTTATATAGTTTTACTTTTCTTTTGGTTGATTTTGCAGGAAAGCAGGCAGATCCTGGAGGTATGTTCAATGTTGCTTTGTGACTTCCATTGCAGTAGTTATTGGCTACATAATTGGGTGTATTTATGCTAATTAAAGAGAATAAAGTCACAAGATGTTCCTGGGTAGAATAGATCATGCCATGGTATTCTATGTTATTAATGGCCATTTTCCTCCACAAAGATCTCAGTTAAACTACTCATTTCTCTTGTCTTTGTACAAAAAATATTTCCCTCATAAATGCATTTGCACTTCATTTTTAATGAACTTAATAGATTCAATGCTTAACTGTTCAATTCCATTCATGTCGTTATTGTACTTTCGAACTTGCATCAAATTGTCTAGATAGATGAAACAGGGGACGAAGGGGGTCGTAAGAAGGATTTCTTCTAGCTAGGTGCATGCTATAGATATATATGTAGAAGAATAAAGGTCTAATGTACTAATACATCGCTTATTTCTTCAACAAAAACCTGAATGTTCTTTGATTATGTTTCATTCTTCAATTTTCATACATGTTGCGACTTCTTTTGATTGTTGCCAATGCTTCTTGAACCAGGGGCATTACATGATGTCCTTCATTTGCATGATGTTCTTGCACGAGTTTCTCTTGCACGATTGTGTCACATGATATCTGGTGCACGGGCACTAGATGGTTAGTTACCAAACTTCTCTTATTATTATATTATTAAAAATGTGTAGGAAGGAAGTGAATTGATTGTAGTTTTACATTCTCAGAGAGGCCTGATATTAAATCTCAATTCAACTCCTTGCTGTATCAACTTCTCCTGGATCCCAGTGAAAGGGTCTGCTTTGAAGCTATTCTCTGCGTGTTGGGTAAATCTGACAACTCTGAGAGGTATTGGTTTAAACTAGACAGACTTTCCCATTTCCATTCTGAAATATATAACTAATGCAGAAGCTGTTGAACCACATTTTGCTGATATTATGTTTTCTCTAGGACTGAGGAACGTGCTGCTGGGTGGTATCGCTTAACTCGAGAGATGTTGAAATTGCCAGAGGCACCATCCCTGTCATCAAAAGATGCTAAGTCCAGTAAAGATAAATCCAAAAAGATCAGACGACCTCAGCCTCTTATCAAGCTTGTAATGAGAAGGTAGTATAATTACTACTTCTACTATTTGTTCTTGGGCTCTGTTTTGCTTAGTTGCAATATTGAGTCAATATCTACCATTGCTAAGAATTATATTCTGTGCTCAGGTTGGAGAGTGCTTTTCGTAGTTTCTCCAGACCAGTTCTCCATGCAGCTGCAAGAGTTGTCCAAGAGATGGGAAAAAGTCGAGCTGCAGCTTTTTCTGTAGGCTTACAGGATATTGATGAGGGTGATCAGATAAATACATTTGCTGACGAGGATGTGGATGAAAATACAAATCCTACTAATCCAGACGGTACAATGTTTTTAGTTTATATACATACTGTTAATGTCCTGTCTATAATTTATTTATTTTTCGCCCTTAAAAGGAGGAAGGGGGAGCTAGATAAGTGGTCTCAGCTCAAACCTGTTCTCTTTTTCTTAATAAAACGTAGAGGAGGGTACCCATGCTGACTAATATTTTTATGCCCACCAAGTTCATGGCAAAAATAAAAATATATTTTCTACCCATTATTTTTTTGTTTCTGTCCTCAGTGGACCAATTTTTGTTACTTATAGTACATATTACGTGAACCTGGAGAGTATTGGTTCACTAGGCTCGAGAACATTTTTTTTCTTGCATGACCCTGCACGAACCTAACCAATAAATCTCCTACTCCATGGTTACTCCGCGTTTGATTAGGGATCTGTTCATGGAAACTGAATATTGTAGTATTCTTGAGATTATTGCACTGACAGTCTACTTCTTTAATGCAGCCATTAGAAGAACTACTTCTGTATCTAATGGAACTGGCGGGAGGGAAACAATTGCTGGTTTATTGGCATCGCTTATGGAAGTTGTACGGACCACTGTAGCTTGTGAATGTGTATATGTACGAGGAATGGTCATCAAGGCTTTGATATGGATGCAGAGTCCATATGAATCATTTGATGAAATAAAATCGATCATAGCTTCAGAACTCTCTGATCCTGCATGGCCAGCTTCACTTTTAAATGATGTTTTGCTTACACTGCATGCTCGATTTAAGGTACAAATTGATATTTCAGAAAAAGTTCAATTCCGAGAGTAACTTCTCCGTATATTTACTCGGAAATACTATTATAAAAATCTAATGCCTTTTCTTTTGATGTTTTCATTTGTCATTCCACCCAAAACTAAATAACGACTGTTTGATAGACAAAAGCTAAATATCTTACGACTAATTATCGTGATTCAGTTGCTCATCCGTGGGTAAAAACTTATTTTCAAGTTGTTCTCGTTTTGAGGCCTCAAACTGTTTGTTTTTGGTTAACAACTCTCTTCTAACTGTTGTAATGATTTATTTTGGGAGTGCATTGTTGCAAAGATGGAAAAGTTGTTTTAAGTTAATAGTTTACGAGTTTAGGGGGCTGAATGATATAGGAAATCTCAAAGTTAAGTAATGTATGTGTACATGAAGTTTCAGTGGTTTGTTCATATTCATTATCTTTCTGTTGGCTACTAGGCAACACCTGATATGGCAGTGACTCTCCTTGAAATTGCACGGATATTTGCCACCAAAGTTCCTGGGAAGATTGATGCTGATGTCTTGCAGCTTCTGTGGAAAGTAAGTCAATTCAATTGGAACTAGTGCATGTACTTTTCATTCTAAACTAAATTCGTGTATGGCAATCTTTGTACATCTTACCATCTAATAGTGGCAGAAATATAATTTCTGCAGTTGTATATGCTTAACTTCTTTTCATTGCAGTTCCAAAGGCATGATGATTCCATTTATTTAGACTATCCTCATGGACAGATAATGATCATGAGTTCTACAATTATCATAAAATATTCATGAACAATATTTTTTACGTTTGGGTTTACAGACTTGCCTTGTTGGAGCTGGCCCTGACGGCAAGCACACAGCTCTAGAAGCTGTAACAATAGTTCTTGATCTTCCAGCTCCCCAGCCAGGATCTATGGCAGGTCTCACATCTGTTGATAAAGTGTCTGCATCTGATCCGAAATCAGCTTTGGCATTACAAAGATTAGTCCAAGCAGCAGTATGCAACATTTTAGTATCATTTATAGTTTCTGCTATTGTTTTTTTTCTTCGGTCAGTAAGAACTGTATACTTGCGCAGGTCTGGTTTCTTGGTGAGAATGCAAATTATGCAGCATCTGAATATGCTTGGGAATCTGCAACCCCACCTGGTACTGCATTGATGATGCTGGATACAGATAAAATGGTGGCTGCTGCCAGTTCTCGTAACCCCACTCTAGTTAGTGCTCTGGCTAGGCTGCAGAGATGTGCTTTTAATGGTAGTTGGGAGGTACCACCCCTTCTCTCTTGTAGATACTATTAGTTTAACCCTATTTATTCAATATTTTTATGTTTAAATTAAAATAATTTTAAGATATATTATAGGTTTTAATATCCGTAAATAAATAATGTTAATTATACCATATTGAGTCACAATATAAGTAGATATCTTTCTCATAGATAATAAATGGTGATTGTGTTTATATAATATTTTTTTGTAATTGGGATTTTGTGTATACTTTATTTTAGTCATTTCCTATTTTTCTTTATAGGATATATTAATAATAAAATATAAAAGTGAATGTTGGATTTTAATTATGCTAGATTTTTCCTTGTATATAAAATACAAGATTTTGTTTCCAGTTTAGAATAAAAAAATGATATTCTCTAAAATAATACATGAAAGATTCTTTAAGTTACGTTTCGTTTTATCAAGTCAAAGTATCCTAGTCATAATAGTAGAGGAAAGGTGTATAATTTCTGCCAAATTGGATGCCACGTGGTTATGGTGCAAAAATAACAATGCTCTTAAAATTTGACATGTGTAGAAAAATATTCAAAATGAATGAGAAGATGACATTTGTCCAAATCAATGAGAGGCGGACACATAAGCTGTTTTTAATGTTGCTTTAGTATTACATAGATAGATTTCCAAAATGTCTGTTTTGAACTGTCTAAAAGATGTTCCCAAATCTAGACTTGACAGTGATTCATCAGATGCTAAAAAGTATCTTAAGAAATTGAATATTATTAGGAGGAAATAGTTAAGAACAGAAAACTTGGCAATAATCTGGAGAAGTTGTCTAATACTGGACCTTGGTTTGAATGTAGGTTCGTATCATTGCTGCTCAAGCTCTTACAACCTTGGCTATCAGATCGGGCGAGCCCTATAGGCTTCAGATATATGAATTTCTAAATGCATTATCACAAGGAGGTGTACAGTCCCACTTTTCAGAATTGCATGTCAGTAATGGAGAAGATCAAGGAGCTAGTGGTACAGGACTGGGATCTCTTTTGAGTCCTATGATACAGATTCTTGATGAAATGTATAAAGCACAGGATGAGTTGCTGAGGTAAGCATCATCAAACATTTCTTAAATATGACCGTTGTTTATTGCTGCGGTTACTCATCATCTGCTGAAGATAATGTGTCTGCATGGTTCTTTAGGGAAATTCGGGTGCATGACAACACAAATAAGGAATGGGCTGATGAAGAACTGAAGAAGTTGTATGAGACACATGAGAAGCTACTTGATATTGTTTCATTATTTTGTTATGTTCCAAGAGCAAAGTATCTGCCTCTGGGGCCAACAAGGTATCACCCAGTCTTTATTTCTACACAATTGCTGTTTATTTTGCCTTGTCAGAAAAAATTCTTGCTACCAACATGCCAATATCACCTTTCACATTAGTCAGAATTTATTGACTGCCAATTAAAACGATACCCAGGTGTTGTTATTTATCTGTTGCCAATAAGAATCCTCTATTTCTTGGATTTTTTGTTAGCTATATTTCCTTTTTCCTACTTCATAATGTATGAATACCCTTGCCCTCAAGCTCAATATGTTTCATCCTTTTAGATCATTTCTTTCACTAGAGATTCTCATAGTTAGTGATTCTATAAAAAATTATAAATTTGATTAACTTACTTGACTAATGCGCATCCCTCCCTCTTTCTGAAGTTGCTCCCTAGAGAGATTAACTTCTCTCTGAAAGTGAATCCTCCGAATGAGAATGTATTTTCTTGCCGGGTGTTTTTTATGTTGCAATGCTGCTGCTCTGTAAGGTTATGTTTACTTCTAATTGTCAGAATCTATCCCGACATAAACGTGTTTCCTGTTGTAGTGCAAAACTCATTGATATCTACCGCACCCGGCATAATATTAGTGCATCAGCTGGTTTGAAGGATCCAGCAGTTGCTACGGGAATTGCTGAGCTTATTTATGAATCTAAAGCGACGCCTGCTGAACGTGATGACCTTGATGATGACTTGGTCAATGCTTGGGCTACAAACCTTGGCGATGATGGCTTAATGGGCAGGAATGCTCCTGCAATGAGTAGGGTATGGAATCTATTTTCTCAATTTGATTAATGCCATTTCAGACCTATTATGGGTGGTTTTAATAGATCTAATATGCTATTAAGAATTTAAAAGTGCAGTTACTATGTAAGAGGACAGAAATTGATTGAGGGCTTCAAGTTTAGTGTAACTCGTAACTGGTAGTAATATTCATGTTAGAAAGTAAAAATAGGTGGACCATAGCAATGTCAAAAGTATATGTTCGTGCATTTTGCATATTTTTACACATTATCTTGAGTTCACCCTTATTCCTTTTACAACAGAAATCATGTTGATCAGCTTATTCGTGAATTTGTCAGTGTCAGATTGGGTTGACTTCGGGTGTCTATTATCTTCGTTTTCGTGAAAATTAATTGTTACTTTTGTAGTGTCATGTATTCTTGAGATAACCTTATGTCACCTTATATAGGCTGGCTGTGGTTGGTTTTAGCCAGTGTTGGAATTCTCCCTGTAGACATTGAGTATAGAAAATGCTTAAAAGACGGAATTTTGTACCAATACTAAGATCTCTACAATGGTGATACTCCAAGTATCTTAGAATTTTTTTAAAAGATAAATGTAAGAATTTTTTATTGTTTCAATGTAATGATTACTTTTGAGTATCATGCATATGATACTCACTCTTACACAAGATCATGAAAAAACTTACACATCTAACCTCACTTTTCACTAATTTAAAATTAAAAAATAACTTCAACTCTTCAAATAAGACAAAAGAAAAGAGAAATACAAAAAGTTAAGTATGATACTTGATGTGAATATAACCATTGTGAAGTAAGAGTATCATAGAATAAAAATAATATAAAAAAGTTGACTATGATACTCAAGTTGACTATCACCGTTGAGGATGCTTTAAGGTTTGCTTTTTTGATACTTGAACAACTGAAGGGGCTTATTTTGGTTAAACAGCTCATAATGGTTCGTGCTTGATTTAGCTTCACTTAGAACTGCAAGTTTCTGTTGGATTATCCCTCATCTGTTTCGACCTTGATTGGTCGATGGGTCTATTCCAGTTATCATTGTGATTTGCTTCATACAAAAAGCTCTCAAACAACTGTCAGGGTTTATATAGTCTTCATGGTTTGTTATAGTTGGTGTATCTTGTCAGACCATTTGTTAGTTTCCTTTGTTTTTATTCTTTTAATATTTTTATGAGATGTCAAAAGCAGCTATTCTGACTTCCCTCTTGCTTTCAGGTTAATGAATTTCTTGCTGGCTTGGGAACTGATGCTCCAGATGTGGAGGAAGAGAATGTCATTTCTAGACCTTCAACTAGTTACGATGATTTATGGGCAAAAACCCTTTTGGAGACAACAGAGCAAGAGGTGAAGCTTAGGATCACTTGATTTAAACATAGTTGTAAGCTAATTAACTGCTTGCATTTACAGGAAGATGATGCACGTTCATCTGGTTCTTCTTCACCGGGTTCAGTAGGGTCTGTCGAGACATCCATATCTTCTCATTTCGGAGGAATGAACTATCCTTCATTGTTTAGCTCGCGCCCGTCTTATGGGTCTTCACAACCCTCTGTATGTATAAATCTAATTAGACATCTCATATTGACAGTATATTATTGCTGATATTTATTGAACTGGGTTGCAGGAAAAGTCATCTCAAAATAGATATGGGGGTTCATCATCATTGTATGAAGGCATTGGCTCTCCTGTGAGTTATTCTTACTTTTAATAATATGTTTATTATGATTGTTAATACTATAATAATCAAAAGTAGTAATGATTTGATTGTTGAAACCTATTTAGATAAGAGAAGAAGCACCTCCCCCTTCATACAACTCAGCCATGCAGAGACGCGATTCATTTGATAATCCAATAGCAGGTTCAGGTTCAAATAGTTACAAATCACAAGATGATGAACCAGTTTCTCAAGGAAGTTCCAAGTTCGGTAAGGCACTCTATGACTTCACAGCTGGTGGTGATGATGAGGTAATGTTTTCCTCTCTCCTTTTTCTCAATACCACTGCAGATCATTAATCATTTTCCCTATTCTTGCAGCTAAATTTGACAGCTGGTGAAGATGTTGAGATTGACTATGAGGTGGATGGCTGGTTTTATGTAAGTATATCTGCTATCTTTTCCTTCTAAACAACTTAGATATTACCTCTATTCATTGAACATGATGCTGAGGAACGTCTGCATGTTTTTCTTATGTGGATTTGATGTGATTTATGAACCAAAAATCCAGTTTTATTGTGTGGTTATTTACAATGATAGTATAAGCAGTTAAAGAGAGAGAGGTTTGGTAGATGTTTTTGGAAAGGGAAAGGGAAAGAAACGAATCTAACCATTCCATCTCAAGATACATTGATCATAATTTTTATGTTGGGATGGTGTTCCAAAATTTGCATGTCAAAAAAAGGGAGAAAGTGAATTTTCACCCCCTCTTGAAACCCTACCACAACTTTAGGAGAACAAAAAACCCTTGTACAAGGGATTTGCAAGGCCATTTTGCACTTTGAAAAATGAGTAATGACATGAAAAATGGACTATATTCATTTCCTTTCCCTTTAGTTTCCGGAAGATTATACCGCACGGGGCCTTAGGGTATGTTTGGTAAAGGATTGATAAAGACTTTTTTTCACATAAATATTTATCATGCACTTTCTCTTTTTTCTATGTTAGATATTGTTTACCGTGTTAAATTTATTTTCTTCTAAAATAAGTAGAATAGCTCTTTATAATGTGTTTATAAATACAAAACACCAAACAAACCCTTAGTTAGGATTATGTGCTCCATTCTTCCTGCCAAATGTGCATATAATAAGTGTTAATTTTGTGCATGATTTGTAGGTAAGAAAGAAACGTCCCGGCAGAGATGGAAAGATGGCAGGGCTGGTACCTGTTCTCTATGTCAATCAATCCGATTAACCATTCATTTCCTGTTTGATTTGGAGTGCATTCTAGTTTGACCATTGCAGTCTTTAAAGCGGTTTACTAGGCAATTTAAGGCATTCTGGCTCATTGGTTATTTGAGGTTTTGCTTGTATTCTAATGGGTTTGCAATAGATTAGTGTGTTCATTTACCTGAGTTTATATCTTATTCAATAGGCTTTTTTTTCCACTTGTTATTGTATACCTTGTAGTATATTAAGTGGAGGGATTTATGATTATTTTTTGCCCTGCCGGGAAATACCTCTGAATGGAGTGGCGCACAGCAGGTATGGAAGGGCTCGTATTGCCTTTTCTTTTGTTATTTAAATATCTGTATTTCCTACGTTTATGCTTCTCTTACGTGTGTTGGTTTCTTTCTTATTCAAGGTGCGGATTTTGTTTGACGTTGATATTGTGTGTCTTGTGAGTGAGTGTTAGCAAATGAAAAACAATGCTGAGCTTTCATTCTCCGTCTCTCCAATCTGAACATTACCAGACATAGCTACTGCGTCAATAAGACTTAGTAGTGGCTGATTATTGAAAAATTGATGGTAGATTAGTAGTGGCTGTTCAAATAGTAGGAGAAAACTAAAACCAACTATGGACAAACAATTGGACCTGCAAAGGCTGTTCATAAATCAATGCATATATGTAATCGGATTTCTTAACCTGTCTTATGGTCAGTAATATGTTTTGGTTATAAAAATTACTCCCTCCGTTCCATAATATTTTGCTCATTCTTGTTTTGACAGTATTCATGAACGAAGTTTATTTTTTCGATTCTTGTTAATGTATAAGAAAAAACATAGTCATGTTGGATCTTGTTTGATTCATCTCGATAAGTACTTTAATAATATAAATTTTATAATTTATACTAACGCATAATGATAAATATTAACAATACAAAACGTGTATCGGCAAGTGTGTAAAAACAAATGAGAACTATATTATGAGGAGGAACTAAGATTTGATACTCATTTGTCCTTGAAAAAAGGATAAATTATGGCTGTTGTGCAGTGTTATGCACAGACTACAAAGGGTATGCCGGGAGCATGCAAGTATATACGTCAAATTTTTGGTGTACGCTTTAGTAAGCAGATTTTGCCACCACACGTACACACACTTGGCAACAATTCTCCCCACACGTGCCTGTCTTCTTCAAACTAGTCATCCAATCGTGTTGTGCTGTAGGATTTCCTTGTCAGTGCCTATGTACGAACGAACATGATCTTCCTTAATTACTCACTTCACCCACCAACCAAAATCCTTGATTGATGTTAATCAGATAGGTCATTTATTACCTCAATTGTTTGTTACAAGCAAGAAAAAGAACGACCCATACAAAAATGTTACTTAGGCACGGTAGAAACCAATTTCAAAGTTATTTCTTTTTCACCTTACAAGCAAAGCATTGACTTCAGATTTGAGTTATGCAACAGCAAGAATTTGCTCAGAGGAACTACAAAGAAGGCACATCTAGAAAACAGTAAGTTAAGCCTTCACAGCTTCGGCTCGAGGCCTCCATAGTCCAAGCCTGTATTTGTGGGCAAACTTCAATATCAGCTTCCTCTGTCATGATAAGAAATAAAAAAGAAGTTCCATCAGATCAAATGTTCAAAGCTAGTAATTACTTGTAGCTTGCCAGTTCTGGAATAAAACACCTTCAAAATGAAATGAGTATAAACTGATCATAAGGAAATCATCGGAGTAACTAATATAACAATGCGAATCATTTTGTAGATCAGGTTAAGAGGAAAGAAGGTAGGAGAACAGTATAACTCAAGGATTCGATTCATATGTCGTGCCTTAAATCTAACCAATAAAAACTTAATATGAGATAACGAGTTTAAATAGACATGTTTACCGGAGATAGTTCCTTACTTCCTTTGAGGTATAGAGAATAAATAATCGACTTCATGAATTTAAACCCTATATTTGATACTTTTTTCGTATTGTTTGAATAGTGAACCAGATAAGAATTAGTTTCCCTTCATAATGGATGGGTTTGGTCAAACCAGTGTCTCTTTGTTTGATTCCTAAACACATGTCATCATCAATCAATTTCCAAAGATAAATCCTAACTAATTCCTCAATGTGGACTGTGGAGTTCATTGAGTGGTTATCTTAGTACTAATCATTCAGTAAAGCAAAGAATATATTCCTAGTTCCTTCACAAATCTAACTTCACAATGGATCCCCTATACACAGTAATGTCCTAATGTACCTTGTTTTGTCCTTGTGAGATTAGGCTATATCTGAGCTATTATCAATCACAACAAGAAATTGGCAAAAATAAGAAATAGCATAGATTATATATGGACTTATTAAGAGCTCAACTTCATACAGCAGTCTCAACCCATTTCCCTCATATACATCAACCAGATTACACAGCAACTCACCATCCTAACAGCATTGCAAAATGCAGCAGCAAATCGTGAGTCAATAGTATCATATGCGATTTCATAAGCGCGAACTCAACTACCAAAGAACAATACTAAATATTAAGACCTAGAATCAAGTTTGGAAACAGAAATGATGAGGACGTACATGTTTACAGGGGATACCGAGTTTCTTGAGCTTGAGAGTACGTGTGACGAGCAGCTTCTGAAAATCTCCAATCTCACTCTCTAGCTTTGCAGTGTGAGATTCCACACCCTTCCCCACTCCATTCAAAAACTCTGGTATTCCAACCTTAACTGCAACCATCCAAATTCAAAATCAGAAACCAAATTCATCCTTTAAACCCTAACAAACCCTAGAACACCAAAGTTGGAATGGAATGGAACTAGAAGCATTGTAAATGGAGTAAATTTAAGCTGTGTACCAATGTAAGGGGTGGAATTGGAGAAGTATCGGTGGAAAGCAGGGGAGAATCCGGGAGTTGTAAGAGATTGCCGGTAGGTAGACAAGAGTTGCCTCAACGCCATCGATTTGTTAGCAGGATTTCTTCTGCGTGCCACTGAGAGCGGTTGTGTAAAATTAGGATTTAGGGCGTTTCATAAAGAAGGAATTATATAGATTAAGAAACCATAAAACAGCTTAAACAGAAGTCACGCATCCGACTTCAAGGATAGAACCTAAATAAAAATGCATCAAACTGCGCCCTATCGCACGTCAACAGTACTCATTATTCAAATTCTCTACTTGAAAGTGATGGATAAAATATTGAACTATCCGAATTCTAGGTTTAACAGCAAGCGAATCAAATTAAACTAGCAAAACCCAAATCTGAATACAGAAAGAGAAGCCTAACCTCCAACGCAGAAAACAAAGATGTAGGGCGGATAAGACTATAAGTAGAATTCGGCGGTGAGGGAGTTCAAAAATATGAAGTGGGCGAGGAAGAAAGCGGAAATGACGATCAGGCGAAAATAGCGAGAGAAGAAGGGAATGAGATTATGAGAGTGATGAATGGCTTCGAATTCGAGGGTTTTGGTTGCAACATGACGACCGGATGCTAAACGAAGAATAACAAAACGACACCGTTTTAGTTTAAGTTCTTTGTTCTTCGAAAATAACACTAAGATTTCCATATTACTAGTCTAAGACCCATGCCTACTTAAAAATTAAAATGATAAATTTAGAAGTATAAATTAGAAAAATAAGATAATTATAAAATTCACATATAGTAAATAAAAATATAATATATCACATATTTTTTTAATTTGAAATGCAAATAAATTTATATTAGTCTTTAAAAAATTAATAAATCAACAATTTAGTAAAGTAGGATTTAATATTTCCCTACATTTGATGTTCATATTTCTAAAAATTGACATCAATTTTTTACTTTTTACATGTAAGGCCTACACTTACTTGTTCTTTGTCCTCACTTGAAGCATGAAAATGGAAGAATTGTTGTTGACATGATTAGCAAACTAATCCTTATTTCGGTTACAAGGAAGTGATGTTATATTATAAACCTCGCTTGATTTTTAATTTAGTCATAGTATCAACGACTCTCTGACTAATATAACGAATGAAATTATATTATGACTTCATAAAAATAACTATGTAATGCTAAAAAAAAGGTTTAGAAATTTGTTTGAATCTGGCAAACATAATACAAATCTCTTCCATTGGTCAAAATGAAAGCTTATTTAAACAAATGGGTAAACTTTATGATCTAATAGATACATCTTGTTTGATTATAATAATGATCATACGTTATGTAGAAATGTTGGATCATTTGATTGGCTATAATTATCTTACTTAATTAATAATATCTAAGATTTAAGATTTAATTATTATTATTTGATACATTAAGTCTAAATATTGTGACTAAAAGATATAAAAAAGTCATCATATTAATATATGAGTGAAAATTATTTGAATGATCATTTCATATAATCCTTCAAACTTAAAAGGCAATTCCAGAATTAAAAATAATAATTAGTTTGTTAATATTTTTATTATATGGATTTTATGATTTCATAAGTTATTCAAACAATTAAAACGGTAAGAAACCCTTGTATATTGTTTTTTTAGTTAAGAGATCAAAATATTAGCTTGAATACTAAGTGGAAGAGTGAAAAATAGAATAATATAATCAAATTCAATCATATGGGAAAACCCACCACATCTATATCTTGTATCAATTTATTTTGTGGTGAATTGAACAAAAGAAAAACGCTGATAAAAATACTAAAATCAAATAGCAAAAAATGGTAGAAAAGTCCAAATCGACCTCCAAACAATAAGGATCTAAAGAAATTGAACGATATTGAAAAGATAGAACATAATAAGGATGAGGGATTCCAAGAGAAAATACTTTTATAATAAAATATATACTATCTCAAAATGAGCTCAACCTTGCCAAGATGGACATCATGGATTAACTTACTGCAATCCTCACTAAAATTTTCTATGAAAAAAATAAGAATATGTAAAAAGAGGAATGTATTGACAACCTCACATAAGAAAATTGTTTTGAAAATGGTGAAAAAAGTTAGTATTGTAGAAGCTTTATTCTATAGTGATTACAATACAATATATACATATTAATAGATTAAAACATATAGCCATAGTGTTGAAAAAGAATCAAATCACATTATATCTGTGAGAAAGATTAATTTTTTGGTTTTGTTTTTCCTTAACCAATAAAAAGTAAAAATAAAATCATTTTGATAAATGGGAGAACTTTTCTCAACAACAAAAAATCTCTAATTGTTATCTATTTTTAATTTATTAGATGTAATATATAAAGACGTTCTACATTTATGGAGTCAATTAAAAGAATAAATTATTTAAAAATAAACTTTAAACAATAACTTTTTCATATTTCATTGAAAGTCTGCAAAATGGTACTTCAAAGCTCAGGTTTAGTTATTAGATATAAATGTTTTTAGTTAACCCAATCTAATACATAAATATTCTAGGTTCTATATTTGTGGAGTCAAGAAAGAATAAATTACTTACAAATAAATTTTAAATAATAATTTTTTCAATACTTTGTTGATATGACACCAATGAATGACTGCCAAGTGGTGCTTCAAAGCTCAGATTTAGTTATTAGACATTAAAAATTATTTTAATTGCATTATAGTTAAGTCCTAATCAAAAAATATAATACAACAAATTATTTTAATAGAAACTAAAATTATAGCAAAGAAAATCTCTAATCGTTATTTGTTTTAAATTAACCAAATCTAATACATAAAGATTCTAGGTTCTATATTTGTGGAGTTAATTAAAAGAATAAATTACTTACAAATAAATTTTAAACAATATTTTTTTAATACTTTGTTGATGTGGTACCAATGAATGACCAAGTGGTACCTCAAAGCCGAATTTTAGTTACTAGATATAGATCAAAATATTTTGACCAAAACCTGCATGATGAATCTAATATTTTATATTTAAAATAAAATAATTTATAGATATATTATAGTTATTATATATATAAATAGTATTAATAAAAATATACTACATTTAGTCACAGTATAAGTAAATATCTTTTTTCATAAGTAATAAATAGTGATTGTGTTATGTAATTCTTCTTTGTAATTGTGATGTTGTGCACTTTGTATTCTAATCATTTTCTATTTTTCTTTGTACAATATCTTTATAATTATTTATACTGGATTTTTCCTTGTAATAAAACAGAAGATTTTATTTTTAGTACTGAATCAAAAAATAATATTCTTGGATACATAATATTTTTCATAAATTAGGATATCTAAACAGCGAAATAATCAAGACTATTTATATTTTAAAATAAAATTTTAATTCTAAATTTTAGTTTTTTTACACGTGTCATTATTTTTTATATGATTAATTAAAGAGCGTCGTGTGCTACTTTTAGTATAAGTCTGACAAATCATCAACTTTTCATTCTGTTTAGTATTATATGCTCCTTGAGATACAAATACATGTTTTTAGACAAAATTTTACGTAAATTAAGGTAGAAATTTCTTTACCTCAATAATCCTACTAAAGTGACATTGGAAATGTAAAAAACAATGTTTAGATAAATAAAGTAGTTTTATAAGCATACGGGTAAATGTGGTACAAGTAGGGAAGATTGGTAAAATGACATGTATTTGTATCCAAAAAATTTACTCTAAAATGACATGTATTTGTATCTAGAGAGAGTAGATGGATCGATGTATTAATATATACAATACTAATCCAAAACGAAAAATTGATTATATTCCGGTTGATGTAGTACAACCGTTGACATTGATAAAAAAAGACATGTTTATTAAGACAGGCCGATAACAAGAGCTCGTGCTATAGTCATTTCCAAGCTACTTCGAGCATTGTTGACTGCATAGAATGGAGCGTCATCATCTTTGGTTTTCTCTTTCTAAATGATTTTGCTTTTCCTTAGTAACATTTTAGCAAATCTTTATATGTTGGACTTTTTGTTCTACGTTTTTGGTTACCTTGAATTTGAGGCAAACATTTTAGCACATGAAGCATAACATACTATCACCCATACACCGGTTTAAATTGGTTTTAGGTTGGTGATGGTTCAGGTTTGCATATTTCATATTCCATAACTATTAAGCTCAATGATATATCTCTGCCTAATGTCTCATTTATTCTAAATATGAAGCATAACATACTATCTGTTTCTAAATTGACACAACAAACCTTGATAATCTGGCCATCTATCACCCATACACCAATCCAAATTCTCTTTACGTTGGTGACGGTTCAGGTTTGCGCATTTTCACATTCTGGAACTCTTAAATTCAATGATATATCTCTCCCTAATGTCTTATTTGTTCCAAATAGGAAGCATAACATACTATCTCTTTCTAAATTGACACATCAAACCAATTATTCACTAACATTTTATATGAAGGATCTTCAAACCCACAAAATCAAGCTTAAAGGTCCCTGCATCACATACTATGAAGCATAACATACTATATGAAGGATCTTCAAACCCACAAAATCAAACTTAAAGGTCCCTGCATCAACGACATATATGTGTGGCCCTCTGCCTCTCCGTCAGTCAATCATCTCCACCTCAATAAACCGGAATCCTGGCATCACAAACTAGGACATACATCAACCTCTATTTTCAATTTCTACAAAAAGCAGTTCTCTCTAGGTCAATTTAAATTTCAACAATCAAATTGTCATTCATGTCAAATAAGCAAAAGCCATAAATTACCCTTTCATGAATCATCTCTTGTATCCACTTATCCTTTAAGATTTTTTTTCCGGATGTTTTGACTTCACCTACGATTTCATTTGATGGCATGAAATACTTTTGTCTATTTGTTGATCATTTTTCTCGATATATGTGGTTGTATTTGATTAAAACAAAATAAGATGTACAACAAATCTTTCCGAAATTCAAATGGCTAGTAGAAAATTTCTTCAACCAAAATAAAAATCCTTTACACTAACAATGACGGAGAGTATATAGGGCTACACAACTATCTCACAGAGACCGACATTAGCCATCACACCACCCCACCCCATACCCCGGAACATAATGGCATTTCCGAACAACGCAATCGTTATGTCGTTGAAACAGGCCTCTCCCTTATGGATCACTCACATCTACCCTACAAATATTGGCCCTATGCTATGACCACCACTGCATATCTCATAAACCGGTTACCCACACCAATACTCAAACATGAATCCCCATATTCAAAGCTCCTCAAAATACCTCCGGATTATCATAAGCTTAAAAGTTTTGGATGTTTGTGCTTTTCCTGGTTAAAACCGTATGCTAATAACAAGCTATCTCCTAAGTCTGTTGCTTGTGTTTTTGTAGGTTACGCAGTTGATGAACATGGATTTCATTGTCTCGATCCAAAAACAGGACGGATTTATGTATCCAAGCATGTCAAATTCAACGAATCAGAATTTTCGTTTCACATGTAACAATCTGCCATTGAACCTGCTATTCCGGAAAACAGGCGAACAAATAGGCTTCAGCTCAACTTAATTCCGCCGGTACATCAGCAGCAGCCCGTTCCCATTAACTCGGCCCACTCTACAGAAGCTCAAAATTCAGCCCAAATTTCTCCAGCTCCATCAGACAGCTCCAACTCTCCAACCCACCATATATCACCTCTAACCATTAATGGGCCGCCTCCATTACCGGCCCAAAACCCATTAAACACAACTCCTCCAAACTTCCAAGCCCAAACATATGCCGCACCAATTCTCCATCCTACTAGGATTATAACGAGATCCAAAAACCATAAAGTCAAACCCATATCCAAACTAAACTTACCACTGCCGTCACCATTCACACCGAACCAAAAATAGTGAAAGAAGCACTTGTTGATCCCAATTGGAGGCGAGCTAAGCTAGAGGAATTTGAGGCACTGCAACGGAATGGAACTTGGGATCTCGTACCGGCCTCAGATAACCAGAATCTGGTTGGTTATAAATGGATATTCCGGATCAAGCACAAACCAGATGACTCGATAGATCAGTATAAAGCACGACTAGTTGCAAAGGGTTTTCATCAACGCCCGAGCTGGGATTACAATGAAACTTTCAGTCCAGTAGTCAAACCGGTTACCATGTGTGTTGTTCTAGCACTAGCTATTGCAAAAGGTTGGTCGATACAACAAATCGACATAAACAATGCATTCTTACAAGGATCTTTATCTGAGGAGGTCTATATGCAACCACAAGGTTTCGTCGATAAGGACAGACCTACTCATGTTTGCAGGCTGAAAAAATCACTATACGGCCTAAAACAAGCACCACGTGCATGGTACAATGAACTTTGCAGTTTCGTATTGTTTATTGGCTTCATCAACCCAGTCATAGACACCTCTCTATTCGTCTTCAACAACGACAACATCACACTATACTTGCTTGTCTATGTCGACGATATTATAGTAATGGGTTGCTCCATCGAGGCTGTCAGAAGCTTGTCCTGTGACTAGCATCTAAGTTCTCGTTAAAAGATCTTGGTGATTTGGCTTATTTTCTGGGTGTTGAAGTGATCAAATGCAAAGATGGGATATTTCTATCTCAAAGGAAGTATGTTCAAGACTTACTTCTGCGAGCCGGAATGCACGAAACAAAATCAGCATCCACACCAATGTTTGCTATCGTCACTTTATTACAACACCAGGGCACACCTCTCACTACTCCGACAGATTATAGAGATATATTTGGAAGCTTACAGTATCTCCAATTGACAAGGCCGGACATTGCATATGCAACGAACAAACTAAGTCAATTCATGCAAGCTCCCACCGACGACCATTGGGTTGCCCATAAATGTGTTCTTTGGTACTTATCGGGTACCCCTCAACATGGTACACATATATCTTCGCGGATGACGTTGTTATGTTTTGTCGTGGTGATCCAGGTTTGGTCCGGATCTTACTGGGCTGCCTTGAGCATTTTAGGGACATGTCGGGCCTCCGAGTCAATGTGGAGAAATCATCCATCTACCTCGCTTCGGTGTCCGAGGAGGAGCGCACTTCCATCACAGCAGAGTCCGGTTTCAAGAGAGGCGTCTTTCCTTTCCGCTACCTTGGCATCCCTATCAGTTCCCGCTGTCTCAAGGCCATCGACTACAAGCCTCTTCTGGATAGGATCGACGGTTTTCTATCGGTGTGGGCGAAGAAGACAATTTCCTTTGCTGGGTGGCGGGAGCTCATCGCCTCGGTGCTTCAGGGGAACGCCGACTTCTGGATGTCTATGCTACCTTTAACTGTCGGGGTTAGGGATAGTTTAGTGTCCATATGTAGGGGCTTCTTGTGGAAGTGCCCCAGGGTTAGATGGGACCATGTGTGTGTCCCTAAGAGGGAGGGTGGGCTGGGATTATTGGACTTTGAGACGTGGAATAGGTGCTTCATGTTGAAGCACATGTGGCACAATTGACAAGCGCGACAATTTATGGGTTTGATGGGTTCACCACCAGTATTTACGGAGGCGGATCCCGTCAATCGGGTCGCTCACTGTCACGATTCGCCCCTGATAAAGGCTATGGTCCATGCTCGTGAAATGGTTTGTAGCCTGGGGGAGGGTGGCGCGACGAGTCTCCCGGACACCCTTGCGGATTGGTGCATGGATGACAGGTTCAAGGTTTCCAGAGCGTACGAGTCCCTCCGCCCTAGAAGACCCGTGGTGAAGTGGGCTAAGGTTCTGTGGACGGCGCACTCCACGCCCAAGCATTCCTTTACCCTCTGGCTTGCTTCGCTCGGGAAGTTCTCGACTTACGACAGGATCTCCTTCCTCAGAGTCGACCCTACTTGCCGGTTGTGCGGTTCTGACTACGAGACCCATGACCACCTGTTCTTTGAGTGCTCCTTCTCCACTACTGTTTGGCGGGCTGTGTGCGATAAGTTCCACCTTCCGAGCATGTTGTCCACTCTTCAGAGATCCCTCCGTTGGGTGCACCGCAACGCCCTTGCGGATGTCTGCTCCTCCAGAGCCCAGGTGTATGCCCTTGCTGCTACCGTCTACATGATCTGGCACGCCAGGAACGCTCTCATCTTCGACGGTAACCCCATACCTGCGGAGATCGTCACTCGCTTGGTTCTGATACATGTGTACCGACTGATCCATGATAGATTTCCATTCTCGTCGGTTAGGGCTCTCTAGGGGGTTCATGGGTACTCTTTCCTCTGTGCCGAGTTTTTTCCCCTTTGGGGTTTTACCACATGGAGGTTTTAATGAAGCCCGGGGCACTCTGTCCTGCTCGCATAGCTGTTCCCCCGCCCTGGTTACTAGTCACTTTGGATATCTCTAGATTCTCCTTGCTCTTGGCATAGTATGGAAGGCATGTGTGTCTGTCCATGTATGCCCCCTTATCTCCTTGACTCTCTTATGTGCTTGTTTCCCTGATCTGCTTCCTCATTTTTTAGGACATATTATTAATCGAATTACCTTTGAACCAAAAAAAATCCTGATCCAATCCGTTAGTTTTCATGCATACTCTGATGCCGATCACGGGGGTGATCGAGATACATACCATTCTACCACTGGATATATGTTATACTTAGGTGGTACACCAATTTCATGTAGTTCAAGGAAGCAACGCTCTATTGCTCGTTCATCAACTAACGCTGATACAAAGCATTAACTGAAACTGCTACAGAGATCATTTGGGTTCAAGTGCTTTTTATCGAACTGCAACATGACTCTCCAACCAAACCGGTAATTTATTGTGACAACCTAGGGGCTATAAGTCTAAGTGCCAACCCGTTTTTTCACTCCCGCATGAAACATATTGCTTTGGCATACCATTTTGTCTGGGAACAAGTGCAAAGAGGAGCATTCCGTGTAACATACGTCTTGACTGAAGACCAGCTGGCCGACATATCGACAAAACATTTGCATCAACCTCGTTTCTGCAGCCTAATGAACAAGCTACAACTTTCTTTCGTACAATTTAGCTTGCGAGATGTATTAGTAAATAAAAATATTCAATTTATATATGGTTAGAATCTTTTGTATACTTATTGTATCCTTTAATTAGTATTTATAGTTAGAGCAATTCTAGGAGTAAATATCTCTTTCCTTCTATTATATGTAATCGATTATATCAATAATATTATCAATTGATTTACAACCTTATACATATACGCATTGGTGATCCAAGAAGAGCATCTTAAGTCTATGGTTATTGCTCGTGGTACTCCTTCCGAAAATGCAAAGTTTTCAACACGTCATTTCGGATCTACTTTCGGAGACCAAAAATTCGATAGCAAACAACTTACCTGCTCTCATTGTAAAAAGCGCGGCCATGATGTCGCCACTTGTTTTAAACTCCACGGATTCTCGGAATGAGAAGGAAAACAAGCAATTGTCGGTCGGGTCTCAACCTTTGCCTCATTCTCCAAACCAGAATCTGATCTGAATGAGACAGATTTTTGGGCCGGCCCTGAACGATGACCAATGGGCTACGTATTAAAAATGCACAACAATATGACTGACACCTCTATCAAGCCTGGTAAGCTCTATTCTTGGATATTAGCCAGCGGCGCCTCGTACCATATGACAGGCGAACACTGCCTTTTTCAAGTCATTAGACATGCTCGATCAATTTCCATTGTCATGCCTGATAATACAATTGCGTATTGCACGCACCTGGGTGTCCTTTGTCTTGGATCCTTTACTATTTCTAACGTGTTATTCTTGCCTGAATTAACCTGGAACTTGCTGCCTTTAATCAGCTGGCAACTGATATGCGGTTACTCGTTCTTCTCACCGATAAACTTTGTGTTTTACAGTAAACTTGTACGAGGACAGTGATTGGCGTTGGTAGAGCGGGGTCTGGGGTCTATTGGATACATCAGATCATCACTACTCTTGCATTGTCGGCTTGGTCTTCGTCAATTACGTCGGCATCACTGTGGCATTCCCGGTTTGGGCATCTGTCTAAGGCAACTTTATCTTGAATTTCATATTTAGGTCTTGATATTAGTTCTTTTGATTCTATAGAACCTTGTGAAGTATGTCAAAGGCTAAATAGACTCGTTTGTCATTTCATTCTAGGAATAATAAAGCAGAATTTATATTCGAACTCATTCACTGCGATGTTTGAGGGCCCTATAGCACGCCTTCTTCTAATAACACTAGTTATTTTTAGCGATAGTTGACGATTACTCCCATTCTGCGTGGGTATTTTTGTTCAAATCTAAGGTAGAAGTTGTTAGCAAACTTTGTAACCATGGCCAGTACTCAGTCCAGCAAGATCGTTCACCGCGTACGAGCCGATAACTAGATAGAAATTCTTCCGCTACGTCCGTTCTTTGCCTCCTCAACAAAAAGGGAGGGTCAAGCGCAGACATCGTCATCTTCTTAATGTGGTTCGGACATTGCGCTTTCAAGCATCACCCCTTTGTCTTTTTGGGGCAAATGTGTAACTACTATGGCGTTTCTAATTAATCGAACGCCAACACCTACTCTACAAGGATGTACGCTGTATCACCTCATGTACGGGAATTCTCCATGCTACAATTCCTTACAGGTCTTTGTGTTTTGCCGCTCATAACCCGAGATCCAAGGAAAAGTTCGTTGCTCGTTCTAGCAAATGCCTCATGGTCGGTTATCCTCATGGGACACGAGGCTGGCTGTTGTTTGACCTTGAGAACAAGAATGATTTTTGTCAATCGGGAAATGGCTTTCTATGAATCACATTTTCAATTTGCTATGCCGTCTGACATTGAGGTGCAGCGTGCAATTACACCAAATCGCACTTCGTCTTCATTTCCGGTTGTCTCATCTTCGGATTCTACTCCGTCATCGCCGGACGACGGGAGTACTGCCTCCTCCTCCTTCATCTGATTCTGATGCTTTGCTTGTGCCTCCTTCTACAGTTGCTACTCGTCAACTTACTCAGGTTCACAATCCACTGCCTCATTTGGACGACTATTATTGCCATACAACCCGTCGTTTAGACCTCGCATCCGCCTGTATCACGTCATCTCTATCACCTCCTCCCGGTATGAGATTCCCTATCCCACCTCGTTCAACAAAGCAACACGTCATTCATTTTGGCGCACAACTATGAATGCAGAATTATCCACACTTGAACGTAATAACACATTGACTCTATCCGAGTTACCTGCAGGCAAGAAATCTATCGGGTGCAATTGAACGCCACAAAGCCCGTCTCGTGGTCCTTGGAAATCATCAAGTCGAAGGCATTGATTTAACGAGACATTTGCACCCATTGCCAAAATGTCTACTGTCCACGTCTTTCTATTTGTGGATGCAATTTGTGGCTGGGAGTTACACTAGATGGATGTTCATAACGCCTTCTTACATGGTGACCTAATCGAGGAAGTATATATGAACCCACTTCCATGCCTGGTTCGTGTCGGTCGGGGTCAAGTTTGTCGTCTTCGGAAATTGTTATATGGCCTTTGTCAGGCGCCACGCAACTGGTTCACCAAGCTCGCCTCTTCTCTTCGTGACTATGGTTTTAGTCAAAGTTACGCTGAATACTCATTGTTTTCCTTCAATCACGGGGCTGCGACAATTCTATTTACGTTAATGACTTGATTATTGTTGGAAATATTTGACCATGCTTGCTCGTTTCAAGTCATATTTGTAGTATTGCTTTCATATGAAGGACCTTGGTGCCTTGCGGTATTTCTTGGGTATTGAAATTTCCCATAGCTCTCAAGGCTTATTTCTCTCTCAAAGGAAATATACCCTTGATATATTGACTGAGGCATGGTTATTGGTTGCCAAACCCTACGCATCTCCGATGGAACAACAACATTAATTGGCCACGACCAACAACCCGTTGTATACTCAGGCCGATCAGTATCGCCGCATGATAGGCCGCGTAATCTATTTAATGATTACGCGCCCGAAGATCTCTTATTCCATTCACACACTTGCCCAATTCATGCAGGCTCCAAAGGTGCACACTGGCAAGCTGCAATTCGTATACTGCATTATCTTAAAGGGCACCCGGGTCAAGGCCTTCTACTATCCTCGAGCAGCTCCTTGCAACTAAGGACATACTGTGATTTAGACTGGGCTACTTGCCCGATCACCCGCCGATCCATTACGGGCTACTTTATACAACCCATTCACTCTCCTATTTCTTGGAAAAACGAAGAAACAAACTACAGCCTCTCACTCTTCAGCTGAAGCCGAGTATCGATTGATGGCTTCAACTGTGTGTGAACTGGTTTGGCTCAAATCCTTGTTGCTCTCTCTCGGCGTGCATCATTCGCATCCTATGCGGTTATTTTGCGATAGTCAAGCGGCCATTCATATTGCTACTAATCTGGTGTTTCATGAGCGGACTAAGCACATTGAGATTGATTGTCATTGGGTTCGAGATCATATACATGCTGGTACCATCTCCACTAGCTACATCACTTCCGCACAACAACCAGCAGATCTCTTCACTAGAGCATTGGGACGTGCACACTTCATGACATTATTGGACAAGTTGGGCATTCTTGATCCACAAGCTCCAACTTGAGGGGAGTGTTATGATATTATATGTTTTATTGTTATTATCTCCACATATCTTACAGTTAGGATTCTTCCCATATATTGTGTTAGTGAATATTGACTAAATCTTCTAGTTAGAATACTGCCAATTGTAACCATATATACTCCCTTCATTCGATGAATATAACTAATGCCTATGATGAGTTTGATTGTGCTTTCTCATCCCAATACTATCTTATTTGTACTGTAATTTACTCGTACACAAGTTACTCTGTCGGCATTGTAACTGTAGTTTCATTACAAATCTCTATCCTTTTCCCAAGTATAATGAACGGGAGGAGAACAAGAAGGACTGCTGCTGAACATCATTGAGGAATCAGGGAAGGCTAGTAAGATGGTAGATAAGGCTCACACGTTATTATATGTTAAAGACAGACTAAAAGTTAATCCAACATTCATGGCTGTCGTTGAGGAAGCGTTGAAGGTGGTGTCGATGTCTGCTATAATGCCATTGAAGATTAAATTTTCCCGGGTTGACATTATGAACGTTTTTAAGAGGCCAAATAAAAATAGAGATAGCAAGTGGAAAGGAAGAGAAACTTCATTTTTTTATTATCTCCAACCTTGTTAGAGTTCCTTGAGTTTTAGTTGTAACAAATATTCATTTAAGGAAGTGAAGTGAGTGAAGTATTGCAGGTATTATTTGAGGGAAGTTTCCCTGTACATGAAATATACTTAGGGAAGCAAGATGTTGTGGAGTGAAGCGAGATGTGAGTGAGGGAAGCACGAGGAGTGC